>NW_028028576.1:0-597 GCF_054177405.1 Leptonychotes weddellii
TGTGGCCGGCAGATATGAGGATCGATTTATCTTACTGCCTCCCAAGACAAGCCTCCTATGTAAGTTCCCTTTGCTTATTAAAACTGCCACCTACCAACTTGGAGTGGCCTGTATTTTTCTTTGCTCTCTCCCTGCCCTCTGAGTACAGGGGCTGGTTTCACATCACACCTGGGAAGCTCCCGAGGAACCCACGAACCAAGACAGCTCTCAGCGCTCAGCTGTCTGCAGGATTTGCACATTGTGATGTGCATCACCTGGCTTAATTAAGGCCATTCTCCCTTTAGGGACAACCAGCATCCGGTGACTGGTCATCTGGGGGTTCCCCTGCCACAGCTCTGAAGGATCGGGTGAGCTTTAGAGTAACCTGTGGGCGGCTAAGGACTTGACTGTGATTGTGTAACAACCCACCTTCCCAATGTCCCCAAACATGTTTTCTTCTCCCCACTCCCACAAGCACTCCCCCAATTTCCCACACTCAAATCTCCACCTTGGAGGACAGTGTAGTAGGTTCTAGCTAATAAGGTTAACAAGAAATAAATTAGATATAAATTATTCAAAAGAGAAATATTGCTATCTGAAAAACCCTAAAGAAAATGA
>NW_028028577.1:0-597 GCF_054177405.1 Leptonychotes weddellii
GCCTGGGGTCCCTTGGCCAGAACGGGGCCCTCCACGGTGTCCCCCGGCCCTCTCCCCACTGCGCACGCGGCCCCGTCAGCCCCCGAGGCCAGCGGCCAGGTCCCCACACGGGTCTGGCTGGCCCTCCCGCACCGAGGGAGCTCCAAGCAGCCCAACTTGGCCGGCTGTGAGGGACCCTCTACGAGGTGACGTGCTCGAGCCTGAAGGCTGTGTCTGCTGGACCTGCTTTCCCGGCCCCTTCCTAGAACGGTCGCCGGGGAGTCATCTCGTGTGCCTCGAGTCCGTGGCAGCCGTCCTGGCACAGACGTGTGTCCAGCCCGGCCCCCTTCCCCCCGTGGCCCAGGCGGCCTGCACCTGCTCGGGCGGCAGCCGACCCCGCATATCGGGGTCTGTGCGCTAGCTCCGGGAGCACCTGGCTGGGCCCTGGGGGTACGGCAGCCAGCGCAGCGCGAGGGGCTGACGTTCTAGCCGGCGAGACCAGGAACAGCGTGCCATGGGTCGGGGGTGCTGGGTGCCGGGCAGGGGGAGCGGGCGGGCCGGGGCTGCCGGGAGCCGTGGTTGGACGGCCATGCGTGGATCCTGGGCAAGCTGTTCAGC
>NW_028028578.1:0-597 GCF_054177405.1 Leptonychotes weddellii
TGGGCAGGGTGTGTACTGCACAGCTTCCAGGGGAATGAGACACACTATAGTCATCAAAAATATATATACTTATTGCAATAATTTCCCAGCAAATGGCAATGAGTCTTAAAGAAAGGGACCCATTCCTGATTTGCATAAAGGCATCTTAAGAACTAAGGGTGGCCTTATAATCCCTGTACCTACTTCTCTGTACCCTGAATAGTATCTGAGCTATAATGTGCATGGTTCAACCAAAACCCTTTGGTCTGACATTCCAGGCCTTACAATCTGGCCCCTGCCTACCTTCTCAGTTTTCTCTTTCACTGATAGCAATTACTCATCCTTAGATCCAGAAGAATAGACATCTCAGTCTTCCCCATGCCTGCCTTCCTTCATGATTTTCCCACTACACAGGCTTAGTAAACACTCCCTATAATCCCCTTTGCCTGGACACTGGTTTTCTAACACCCCCAATGTCAAATCTTGTCCACTTTTCAAGATTTTGCCCTTTCTTCCTAAATCATTCCATATTTTTTCAGATGGAAGAAACATTTTTTCTTTTAAACTCTAGTGATAATTTTCATCTTTCTCTTATTATATTAATTATTCTTGCCTTGA
>NW_028028579.1:0-597 GCF_054177405.1 Leptonychotes weddellii
ACAACAGATCAGAGAATTTCTTCTCCAACCCCAAGTCATATCCTACCTGAGAGTTGTTGTAGTAGAGTTTTCTTCATCTTGATACTTTTTCAGAGCCTTTGTGTGCCCTTATGATTTGTATTCAGGGAAACAGCCTGGCAGGCCAGCCCTCATCTTGTTACCCACTCATGCCAAGCAGCCACTCATCATCTAGGACCAGGCAGAGGGCACACAAAAGAGATATCAGACTGAGAAGAAAGCATCACAAAGTTTTAGCTCTGTGTTTTGAAGGAAATTTATATAAATTATAAGAAGTTAAACTCAGCAAAACAACCTTCTTAGTGGAGATACAGAACCAGGAGAGAGGCATCAGCATAATGTTCAAAATGGAATAGAAATGTAATTCACATACATATCAATACATGCCAGTACATAGTATACACATGTCAGGGTTCTATTAATGAAGGAACTGGTCGGATATGAAGCTGCTTCAAAGGAGAAGGCAGGCAACTGGTGTGTATACAGCCGAAGAAGCAAAGGGGAGGAAGGGACAGCTCTTGGGGTGAGATTCCTAAATTAGACACAAAATTGGCTGAGGTTCTGACCCTAGCAGAGGTC
>NW_028028580.1:0-10510 GCF_054177405.1 Leptonychotes weddellii
CTGCTTTTTGCAGATAATGCATTTTTTACAGATTGAAGGTTTATGGTAACCCTGTGTCAAGCAACTATCTGCGTCATTTTTCCAACAGCAGCCGCTCACTTTGTGTCTCTGTGTCACATTTTGGTAAATTTTGCAATATTTCAAACTTTCTCATATTTGTTATGGTGATCTGTGAACAGTGACCTCTTATGTTCTTCTGGGGTACCACAAACCATGCCCATATGATGGCATATCTAATCGACAGCTCTACTGCCTGGCCATTCTCCCATCTCCTTTCCTCTCCGCAGGCCTCTCTATTCCATGAGACAAAATAATATTGAAATTAGGCCAATTAACAACCCTATTATGGCCTCTAAATGTTCATGTGAAAGGGAGAGTTGCACATCTCCCGCTTTAAATCAAAAGCCTAGTGTTGAAAGCTGAGATAGGCTGAAAGTTAGGCCTCTTGCACACACACAACCAACTTGTAATGCAGAGGAAAAGTTCTTCAAAGAAAAGTGCTACTCCAGTGAACACAGGAATGAATGATTAGAAAGCGAAACAACTTTATTGCTGATATGAAGAAAGTTTTTGTGGTCTGGACAGAAGACCAAATCAACCGCAACATTCCCTTAAACCAAAGCCTAATGCAGAGTAAGGCCCTAACTCTTCTATTCTAAAAAGGCTGAGAGAGGTGAGGAAGCTGAAGAAAAGTTTGAGGCTAACAGAGGTTGGTTTAAGAGGTTTAAGGAAAGAAGCAGTCTCCATTAACATGAAAGTACAAAGTGAAGCAGCAAGTGCTAATGTAGAAGCTGCAGCAAATTACCAAGAAGATCTAGCCCAGACCATTAATGAAGGTGGCTGCACTAAACAAATTTTCAATGTAGACAAAACAGCCTTATATAGAACTTCCATAGCTAGAGAAAAGTCAATGCTTGGCTTCAAAGCTTCAAAGGACAGGCTGACTTTCTTGTTAGGGGCTAATGCAGCTGGTGACTTTCAGTGGAAGCCAATGCTCACAGACTACTCCAAAAATCCCTAGGGCCCTTAAGAATTACCCTAACTCTACTCTGCCTGTGCTCTATAAATGGAACAACAAAGCTTGGATGACAGCACATCTATTTACAATATGGTTTAATGAATATTCTAAGCCCACTGTTGGGACCTACTGCTCAGAAAGAAAGATTCCTTTCATATTACTGCTCAATGAAAATGTACCTGGTCACCCAAGAGCTCTGATAGAGAAGTACGACGAGATTAATGTTGTTGTCAAGCCTGCTAACAGAACATCCATTCTGCAGCCCATGGATCAAGGAAGGAGTCATTTCATCTCTCAAGTCTTATTATTTAACATTCATAAGGCTAATGCTGCCATGGATAGTGATTCATCTGATGGATCTGGGCAAGGTTAACTGAAAATCTTCTGGAGAGGATTCACCATTCTGGATGCCATTAAGAACATTCCTGATTCATAGGAAGAGGTAAAAATATAAACATGAACAGGATTTTGGAAGAAGTGAATTCCAACCCTCACAGATGACTTTGAGGGGTTCAAGACTTCAGTGGAGGAAGTAACTGCAGATGTGGTGGAAACACCAAGAGAACTAGAATTAGAAGTGGAACCTGAAGATGGACTGAGTTGCTGCAACCTCAGGATAAAACCTGAATGGATGAGGAGCTGTTTCTTATGCACGAGCAAAGAAAGTGGTTTTTTGAGGTGAAATTTATTCATGACATAAGCTTAATTGATAAAGCAACATTTTGAAAGAAGTTCTGTGAATAAAATGCTATCAAATAGCATTCCATGCTACAGAGAAACTGTTCATGAAAGGAAGGGTCAATCAATGAGGCAAACTTCATTGTTGTCTTATTTTAAGAAATTAAATAATTTCTTTAAGAAATTAAATGTGGCCACAACCACCCCAACCTTCAGCAATCATCACCCTGATCAGTCAGTAGCCATCAACATCAAGGCAAGACCCTCCACCAGCAAAAAAGATCATGACTTACTGAAAGCTCAGATGGTGGTTAGCATTTTTAACTGATTGAGCCACCCAGGCGTCCCTCAGATGGTGGTTAGCATTTTTATAAATAAAAGTATTTTTAAATTAAGGTATGTATATTGCTTTTTCAGACATAATGCTATTATTGCACACTTGACTACAGTATAGTGTAAACGTAACTTTTATATGCACTGGGAAACAAAAAAATTCATTTGACTTGTTTTATTGCAGTGGTCTGGAACCAAACCAGCAATTATCTTTGAGGTATTCCTATAAAACAAAATGGTTACTGTTAGCAGCTATTTAAGTATTTCAAGAATGCATATACTAATAAGCAAAATTAAGATGAGTTTATAACAAGTGAAAAACACAAACAGGATATAAATTGCAAAGAAACAATATAGAAAAATAATTTTTTTTCTTTTTAAGAGAGAGCACGAGTGGTGGCGGGAGCGGGGGATGGGGCAGGCAGAGGGAGGAGAGAGAATCTTAAGCAGGCTCCACAACCAGCATGGAGCCCCACTTGGGTTTCAATCTCACAATCCCGAGATCATGACCTGAGCTGAAGAGTCAGACACTTAACTGAGTCACCCAGGCACCCCTAGAAAAATAATTTAACTTTTTGTTTCATATTTTAGATTTATATTATAAAATGAATATTCTATCTAAAAATAATTGGAATACCTTCCAAGTCATTTCCTCTCCTCCCTGTTTAAGACTCAAGAGTCTAAATCATTCTTAATCTTATTTTAGAGGGATGACCCTCCCCCCTTCCAGAACTACCCTTTAACAACAGAATTCTGGGCGCCTGGGCGGCTCAGTCGGTTGAGCGACTGCCTTCGGCTCAGGTCCTGATCCTGGAGTCCCGGGATCGAGTCCCGCATCGGGCTCCCTGCTCAGCAGGGAGTCTGCTTCTCCCTCTGGCCCTCCTCCCTCTCGTTCTCTCTGTCTCTCATTCTCTCTCTCGCAAATAAATAAATAAAATCTTTAAAAAAAAAAAAACAGAATTCTGAGCAATGCATTTTACAATACATCACTACAACACCATCAACTAAGACTTAAGCAAATTTCTATAATATAGGCATCATACATCTAGTATACTAGACATTAGAATATTCCTGATTTCCCACAGCTATGAAAACCAGAAACAGGACTGCTTTGAGAAGGTCCCAACACTAACTTAGCAGACATATTCTTTTGTGGAAAATGGAAAACAAAACAACAACCCACTGGCAATTTGAAGCATGCAAGTATTTCATGACTCAGAAACTGTCCCGCATTCCACCCCACCCCATCCAACCAATTAAGGGAAGACTACACTAAGATCACGCACATAGAAATTATATTAGCTTAAACTTTAAATCTGTAAAGTTGAATGTATCTCAAGTTCTATTCGGTTTCTTCCTCTCCTTCAATTTTTCTTGGAATTTACCTCTTAAGCAGCTGTTTAATTTGTCCCTTCCTCTCCTTTTACATTGCCTTACTTCATGTCCTCAACATCTCTTGCCTAAACTACTTTGCATTTTTGCAAAACTAAGTTATCTTTTAAAATGTATATTTGGTGGGAGCCCTGGGTGGCTCAGTCACTTAAGCGTCTGCCTTTGGCTCAGGTCATGATCCCAGGGTCCTGGGATCGAGTCCCACATCAGGCTCCTTGTTGAGCAGAGATTCTGCTTCTCCCTCTCCCTCTGCCAGTACTCCCCCAGCTTGTGCGCTCTCTCCCTCTGATAAATAAATGAATAAATAAATCTTTTTTAAAAATGTAAATTTGGTGATTTTACTTCTCTACTTAACTTTCCAAGTCCCTCTCTTGCTAAGGTGTTTTATAACATCTTAATAGGTTAAACAAATCTTAACCATCTGTGCCCCACAGTGCTCTAGCTATCCTCAGGAACAGCTCATGCTCTGGCTGTTTGTGGCACAACTGGGTGTTTCAAAGCTCCGTGATTGGATACTTTTCCCTTTTCCCACTCAGAGGGTGATAAAATCCTACATAAGAATCAGCTCAAATATTACCATCGCAGACTCTCTTCACAGACTCTCCTATCAAAGCAGTTAGGTACATCTTAGCACTCTGAATAATCATTACACTTCGTTATATTTTACATAAATAACTTAGACTAAGGGTCTTTGAGCTTATTCATCTTGTCTCTCACAGACAGAACCCAGAGCCTGGCACACAGCATTAAACCAATAAATATATGTAATGTACAAGCAACATGCGAAAAGATCTTAATATGTAAAATTATAATTATTCCATGAGAAAAGTTTTTGTCAAAGATTAAAAACTGTCGGTTTTAAGTGTATACAGGGAAATGAAAAAACAGAAAAACTGTTAAGTGTGCTGTAATTTAAAACATTAGAAACACTGAGAAGTGTTACATTTCTTTGTAAAAATTAATCAAAAGTAGTTTAAACAGTATTTGCTTATGCCTTGGCAAGTTGTTGTACTCCTAAGTTTGGGTCAACTCCCATTTTATCCTTTGCACTTTCAGTGTCACGAAATATCCCTGAGAGTTTCTTTAAAACAATTTTTTTTGATGGTGTCACTCTCTGTGAGACATCTTCATCCTTTTTGTCACACCATTTTCCTCACTTATGTCAATAAATCTGCCTTCACTAAATCCTTTTGGCTGCGTATCTAGTCTCTCCAATGGAGACAGCCATGGTGAGCTATTTCTTCTATAACTCCCCATCTATGTTTGAGTCAAATTTCACTTCCGGTATTACCACTTTTTGTTTCTTTGCTGCACATTTATCTTTGTTGGCCAATTTCCTCTTTCAATGATCCATTTTTGTAAAATAGCTCATGAGTTTATCAGCGGGAGACAGAGGCAACACAGCTACACACTTGGCTATCTATGCGTGAACTATGTAACAAATACACTAGTGACAAATCATGGACAGACTCTGAAATAAGTGACATGACTGGTCACTGGTCATGATGCACATCTGTTATTTACATAATGAACTAGGGACTGAAAAATGAGGAGTTTTCACTTAATGAAATTATTCAAAAGTATGGTGATAACTAAAATATAAATCCTATTGTTGGATGATGGATGCTACTTAACTGTGATAACTGAAACGTGTATACTGAAAGTGTGTAAAGCACTGACGGTTTCCAAAAATCTAGCTGGTATGTCATATTTTTTTTTAAATGTTTTTAATCTGGTGGTGCCTGGGTGATTCAGTCGGTTGAGCATCTGCCTTCGGCTCAGGTCATGATCTCAAGATCCTGGGATTGAGCCCCGCGTTGGGCTCTCTACTCAACAGGGAGTCTGCTTCTCCCTCTCCCTCTGTTCTCTCTCTCTCTCATAATAAATAAAATCTTTTTAAAAAAAATTAAAAATAAACCCTTAAAAATGTTTTTAATCTGTTAACAGATGCTGTAAACTGCTTCAAAGTTTACATATCATTCAAACTGCCATATATTTCAATTAAAATACCCCATTCAATTTTAAATTTAAAAATTATTTTACGTTGTCTTCAATGACTGACTAAAGCAGATGGACTGATTATAGAAAACATTTAGAACCTAAACTGATAAAAAGTGACAAATTGGTATATCTTTGATATAGCTAATGACTGAAAATTTAGGAATTCGCTCATCAAAATGACAGAATTGCGGCGCCTGGGTGGCTCAGTCGGTTGAGCACCCAACTCTTGGTTTCAGCTCAGGTCTAATCTCAGGGTCATGAGATTGAACCCCGTGTTGGGCTCTGCAGTCAGCGGGGGAGCCTGCCTCAGATTCTTTCTCCCTCTTCCTCTGTACCCCCAACCTGCCCCGTGTGCACGCTCTTGCTCTTTCACTAGAATAAATCTTTAAAAAAAAAGTGATCAAAAGCACTAACTATTCTATAATTCAAAAAAGAAGTAATTTAGTGAGAATATTTTATTGGCCTTGGCATTTTAAATTTATCTCAGAAAGTACTAACAAATCTTAATACAGGAGTGTAGACTATTGAAATAAATATTTCCTGGAATCCAAGAGGCTTATTATGCTTATATCTTACGTTACTGACTTATATATACTTGATGAGCTACAAATTTGTAAAAATCTGACATCTCTCCCGGTTTAACATCTTTTATTGGTATCTGATAGCTCTTATTATATGTAACGCTAAATCTTTTAAACCTGGTTTATAAAGCACTTTAAGCACTTGTTTCTTAAGCCTGTCAAGCCACTGGTTCCCCAGGACTGCTCTTTCATCATCATTAGACCTCCTTCAGTTCCTCGAACGGCACCCTCCCTCGCTCCACCTCTCCTGCTGGGGCTTCTCGTTTTCTCCCAACCCATGGTTCTTCCAACTCTTGCCCTTAGGCTAACATCCTCTGCCACTCGACTGGCTAATTCCCACTCCACCTTCAACTCTCAGCTAGAAAGTAATATCTTCCAAAAATCCTTCCTTATATACAAGGTCACATTCCCCAGTAAATAATCCTGTAACTATTTCAATTATCCTAATACTCATCACATTATAGCAATTACATATTTAAAGATGGTCTTGTCCCTATGACCGTAAGATGAGAATAAGGAGTTAATTTTGTTCACTTCCTGTCTCTCCCATTCGTAGTACACTATCTAGCATTCAGTAGGTTCTCATTTAAAATATTAAGTGGGTGAGCGAAGGAATAATAGAAAAGAATATCATGTCCTCACTTACTGAACTTTTATCTTTCCTCTCTATAATCTTATATCTACTTCCCCAAGCTATTATCCAATACACCATAAACAGTGCAACTGCTATCTGGAATGCCTTTCTTCCTAACTTTTCACCCTGGCCAGGCATTGCTCATTCTTCTAAATCTCCATCATCTTCCTGTACCACTTTTTGGCACTTCACAACCAGAAGCGATCAACTCAAAGCAATCTTCTGTTTCACTGTGGTACGAGAAAGCTGCTCACATTTTAAGCAGCTACCTAATATAATGCTTGACCATCCATAAATGTTTGCTGCTGCTACTCCTGATGAGGTCATGTTCATGCACCTCTTCTATCCCCATAGAAGTGTCCTGCTATATACCTCTATAACCTATCAAAAATAGAGCGTTAAGTGTACAGGATTATTTTTATACAGGAACGTTTACACACAAATGTCCCATCTCTAAAGCGTTTCTTTCCTAGTCTGTGTTCTTTAAGGCATTAATTTATTCCTCAAACCCATGAGGTAAGATACTTAGTAGGGAGATATTCCAGAGGTCCATGAGGATCCTCAATAACAACAATTATTATAACTAGTACTTAGTAGGTGCCAAGAACTGTTCTAAGTACTTTACACATA
Organism: Leptonychotes weddellii; assembly: GCF_054177405.1. Classification (NCBI taxonomy): domain Eukaryota; kingdom Metazoa; phylum Chordata; class Mammalia; order Carnivora; family Phocidae; genus Leptonychotes; species Leptonychotes weddellii. The sequence continues at coordinate 7,268 of NW_028028580.1, forward strand.
TACATTCATTTAACCCTCACAACAAACCTGTAAGGTAAATATATTATTACCCCCATTTTACTTGTAAGGAAACCAAGCCACAGCAGTGTTAAATAATTTGGCACAAGGTCACAAAGCTTCTAGGGAGTGAAGCTAGTAGTCAAACCCAGGCAGTCTGGCTTCAGGTAACGTATTCAGAGAGTTTAGAACCATTCAACAAAATTTACAAAATCAAGAAAAGAAGAAGGGGTTTCTGGCTAAATACATAAATACAATGAAAACAGACTGCTTCAATCTACAATGAAAACAAATTAGACTGCTTCAATCTACAATGAAAACAAATTAGACTGCTTCAATCTACAATTCAAGTTTACATTTTAGGTTTACATAGTATTAGAAGTATAACATTTTATTGAGCTCTTACTAAGCATTCTACTAATTACCAGGGATTCTGTTAATCTGCTTAACACCTTACTTAGTTGTTATATTAACTCCAAGAAACAGGTAAATAAACTAAGGTTAAGTGAGATTAAATATTAAGAAGTTAAATAACATGCCAAGGTCACATAATCATAAGTAGCCATGTCTTAGACTAAGTTCTTAAACACTAACAAAGTTTACCTTTTAAAGACATTTGCCTAAACCAGAATATAAACTTATTGGAAATACCTTCACTGCAGCATAGTTTATCTATAATTTTATATATATTAGAACATAAAATCTACTGCTTCTAATACATTCTTGTCATAACTTCTTTATAATATTACCTATAGTGATGCAAGGTGGCACAATAAAGTTAAAATACATTACTAATATGGTAGAGAATAAGTTAGTACTATTTGGCTTACCTTTATAAAAGATACTTTCTTGATCTTTTATAAAATGGCATTATTTCTCCAGTTCAGTAAAAGGGAAAAATTTACACACCACTAAAATAGTCTGGACTACAATCATCATCATTACATTTACAAAGGCTATTCTGAAGCACTTCATATTTATTAAATAACTTAATCCTTTAATAATCCTATGATAAAGTTACTATTATTATCCCTATTTTATAGCTGAGCAACCAGAAGCACAGACAGGTGGTCACCCAGCACAAGGCTGTACAGCTAGAATATGGTAAAGTCAGGACTGTCACACCAATAGGCTGTCCCCGACCCCAGTTATTCTCCCCAACAAGAGCATTCTATCACAGCAAAAGAATTCAACACCTTGCATGAAACTGTAAATTGGTAAGAACAATCATTTGGTTTTTTTCCAAGTTAATTTTAATTTCAAAAGTTAGGAAATTCAGGAACTACATTTAAGGAATATTAAGCTGGGTGTCTATTATCCAGTAGACATCTTCATCTATCATCAATAATGCTGGCACTTTATTGGTGTTTTATTTACAATTCTGAGTGTTCCATTAAGAAAAAGGTATCTAAATCATCATTACACTATTGCTTTGAAATTAGTCTTTCAAATACCTGATAGTTTTTAGTTACAGAATAATATAAAAATAAGATAAATATCTGAGAAAGGATTCACTACAGATTCTAAAGCAGATTTCACCTCCCCTGAACTAGAGGTTATCAGCTTCCTAACACTGAAAATTATATACAAGTTGTCCGAGGAAATACTGAAGGTGGCTGGTCCTTACACAACTAGATAGTAGATAATCAAGTCCAAAAACATGAATCATGGGAACAAAGAAAAAAACCATGAATCATGAAAGAAAATCCAAATGTAAACCTCATATTTTAATCATTTGCTGCTTTTCTTCTTTTATTTATACTAATTCACTTAGAAGAATTATTGAAATGGAGAGAAAATACCAGAAGATACTAGTTTTCAAAACATTTTACCAGGTCACTCTAGGAGAGTCACTATGAATAAATAGTCTCAGGGAAGGAAAGCAGACCATCCACAACAGGACTGTCTTAGAATGCTGTATTATCTAGTTTGAAAAGTGACATTTGAAAAAAAATGTTCAAAGAACTCTAATAAAATTACAAAGAGAAGGAAACGAATTTAAATAAAAGCTTATCCTGTGTTTATCTGTACTGTACAGATAAGGAAATTGAGATTCTGAACACTGAAAACTGACTTAAAAAAAAAAACAAAACACACAGCTATTGAGTGGTAGGGCCAGGATTAGAAGCCAGACCTAATTCTTTCTGTAACATTCCTATAACATTAAACCCTAAAACCTGGGGTGCCTGGGTGGCTCAGCCGGTTAAGTGTCTGCCTGTGGCTCAGGTCACGATTCTGGGGTCCTGGCATGGGCCATGTATCAGGCTCCCTGCTCAGCGAGGAGACTGCTTCTCCCTCTCCTCCCTGCTCATGCTCTCTCTCTCGCTTTCTCTGTCTCTCTCGAATAAATAAAATCTTTAAAAACAAAATAGGGGCGCCTGGGTGGCTCAGTTGGTTGGGCGACTGCCTTCGGCTCAGGTCATGATCCTGGAGTCCCGGGATCGAGTCCCGCGTCGGGCTCCCTGCTCGGCGGGGAGCCTGCTTCTCCCTCTGACCCTCCCCCCTCTCATGTGCTCTCTGTCTCTCTCATTCTCTCTGTCTCAAATAAATAAATAAAATCTTTAAAAAAAAAAAATAAATAAAATAAAATAATAAAAAAATAAAAACAAAATAAACCCTGAAAGTTTTCTTTGATTATTCAAAGATGCCTCACTATAGGGGCGCCTGAGTGGCTCAGTCGTTAAGCGTCTGCCTTCGGCTCAGGTCATGATCCCAGGGTCCTGGGATCGAGTCCCACATCGGGCTCCCTGCTCAGCGGGAAGCCTGCTTCTCTCCCTCTCTCGCTGTGTCTCTGTGAAATAAATAAATAAAATCTTAAAAAAAAAAAAAGGAAAAAGAAAAAAAGCTTCAGGCAATTTGCTGACTTCCCAATCACAGCATTTAGCATCAAAAATAGGATTAAGGGTAGAAGCAACAATCAGAATACTTACAGAAAATCCTTTGGGAAGAAAAAGTGCTCTAGAAAAGCACAGATGAGGAAAGTATGCAAGGCACCCATTTGCATTCCAAAATCTTGCCCCCTGCTGTTTCTATGGGAATTACTTCCGTTCTCATGTAATACTTCCCAATACACTGTTTTGTTGTTTCTTAGGAAAAAATATAAAATTCCCATTCTTTTCTTCTTAACTAGACAAATCATCTGATTCCCCAGGTTTAATTTTTAGTCACTTAATGGTTTAAACATACAGGTAGGGGTGCCTGGATGGCTCAGTTGGTTAAGCGTCATCAGATTCTTGATTTGGGCTC
>NW_028028581.1:0-597 GCF_054177405.1 Leptonychotes weddellii
CATCTGACCATGGGGCAGGGTAGCTTGACATATAGAGATTCTCACCACATTTTGTACCTAAAGAGAAATGGATCATCCTTGAGGAAGCAATAAAACATGCAATGGCAAAAGAAATCAACTATATAAACACAAGGATGTTGCCCTTCAAACACAGTGCCTATTCTGTTAATACATAATAAAAGGGCTTCTGTCCTTCTCAACTCTAAAGCTGAATAGAAGACAGATCTGTCTAGGGGGACCTGAGTAGCTTAGTGGGTTAAGTGGCTGACCCTTGATTTCAGCTCAGGTCATGATCTCGGGGTCCTGAGATCAAACTCTGCATCAGGGTTCCCACTCAGCAGAGAGTCTTCTTGAAGATTCTCTCTCTACCCCGCCCCCCTCTCTACCTCGGCCCTTCCCCTTGCTCACACACACTATCTGTCTAAAATAAATAAATCTAAAAAAAAATAAAGATCTGCCTAGGATGCTGAGGCTGACATCAGCATGCAAAACTTTGAATAGGTTAAGAAGACCTTATTATTCAAAAATCCTCTGGAGTTTCAGAGATGCATTCTTTTTCAAGCTAAATTCTTCACATTGTAATGACTCCTATGCTCT
>NW_028028582.1:0-597 GCF_054177405.1 Leptonychotes weddellii
GGATTATTTATATTGCCCCCTCCAAGTTCAATTTTAATGTTATTATGATTGATGATGTTCCTGGTTTCTCATTAAGAGGTTTTTCGGCTTTACTTGGAACAACTCATCCCAGACTGACTAGGCCATAAAATACGGTACTCATTTTCTTTAATTTGTCATTTATGATCTGAATATTCCTTTGTGTATCTCATTGTGATGGGGTGCCTCTGGAAAAGGGAAATGAGGGTCTTGAAAAGGCTGAGAATCTTAGAATGTGGAGCCCTCATGTGCCTCAGATGTTAGAAAACCAGCCTCATGTTTACCCAGATCTGGTCGTACATTTCAGGCAGCCCAATGGACATTTGTGATAAGGGGTTGCTTGCATCCTTGCCTGTCCCTGTTGCTGAATATAAGCCAACATTTGACGTCTCTTAGGCTCCAATTTATTCCCTTGACTTGTTGATTATGCTCAAGGATTGGAAAATTTCACATGAAAGGACATAAATCTCTGCAGGTGCAGTCACGACAAGTATAGTTTATTGGTGGCTACATCTCCATTTTGTTTCCAGTGGTTTGTCTGACAGATGGCAACCTGAAACCAAATCCCATCTTAATGGC
>NW_028028583.1:0-597 GCF_054177405.1 Leptonychotes weddellii
TTTATTCAAACTTTTCCTCATGTCAAATCAAGAACCTATTTGAAGAAAGGACAGGTTTTTGGAAAAGGTCAACACCTACAGTCCACAGAAGTGCTTAGATTTAATATCCTCTGATATTTAGTCCATGCACTGACATTTTTATTTCAAACTTTAAGAAACCTAGTAATTATTGATCCAGAAATTTAAAAATTAAAAAAAATTAACAGATGTACTTTATTTCAAGCATATTCAGTACATGGAAATTTGAAATTTTAAAGAAAAAAAACCCTCAGAGTGTTACTTATTCTCTTTATTAAAAGATTGCCATCAGAAACATCAGGTATAAACTACTGGCTAAGGCAAGGTCCACTGTTAAAATGATTGAACTTGGGACAGCTGGGTGGCTCAGTCAGTTAAGCATCTGACTTCGGCTCAGGCCATGATCTCAGGGTCCTAGAATCAAGCCCCTGCCTCTGGCTCTGTGCTCAGCAGGGAATCTGCTTGTCACTCTCCCTCTGCCCCTCCCTCTGCTTGTGCTCTCGTGCTAATAAATAAAATCTTTAAAAAAAAAAAAATGGGGGCGCCTGGGTGGCTCAGTTGGTTAAGCGACTGCCTTCG
>NW_028028584.1:0-597 GCF_054177405.1 Leptonychotes weddellii
AGAAAGAAAGAAAGAAGAAAAAGAATGTGATGCTGAAAAAGAATTGGGGGAGAAAATTGCTGAAAACCTCCTAAGTTTGGTGAAAGATATAAACCTACAGATTCAAAATGCTCAGCAAACCCGGAGCAGAAAACCTCAAAGGAATCCATGTACAGGGACTTCCTAATCATACTGTTGAAAACTGAAGACGAAGAAAAAAAATCTTGAAAGCAGCCAAAGAAAAACTATGCATTACTTACAGGGGAACAATTTGAATGACTACAGATTTTTTCATCAGAAACCAGAAAACAACACTAGAAGGAAACCTAGAATATCAGGAATGAAAAAATTGTAATAGCAATGGTAAATATCTGGATGAATATCATAGACTGTTCTCCTCTTGAGTTCTTTAAAATGTTTGATTTTTGATAGCAAAAATTATAGCATTGCCTGATGGAGTTTTCAATATATACAGACATGACAACTATAACGTAAAGAGGGGAGGAAAATACAGTGGTAAGTTTTCATTCATTTCATTTCATTTCATTCATACCACATTGCACTTTAAGTGGTAAAATAGATTTAAGTAGATTATCAGTTTGTATATTGTCATCCCCA
>NW_028028585.1:0-597 GCF_054177405.1 Leptonychotes weddellii
GATAGAAATATTCCTCCAGTAGGCTCTGGTGATCCCCTGTAGGAGTAGTTCTACATCCATTATTCCTCATTATTGTTGGCTCCAACTTTTGGGAGTTCCTTCTTGTTTTATTATTTGATTTCTATTAACACAAGTTCCCAGAGTCACACACATTTTTTTTTCTTTTTGATACATGTCTCTCTCTTTCTGGGCTTAAATTGCAGTAAATTTGGACACAACATTCTTCTATGGGATCATGTTATCAAGCTTTCTAGTTATCCTTTCATTTACTTGTTTCCTTTCGAACTAAATAGAAGGCTAGTAGACTTTACCTTCATCTCTTCAGTGATACAAGCAAGCATTATAGGCACAGCCTTGATTTGATCTTTATCCTGAGGTAATGTTTTACTGAAAAACCTTTGGTTTGGCCTTTGCTCTGAGGCTGTGTCATAATAGCAATCCCTTTGATTTACTAATAAGCACTGTAATTTTCCTTTAAATATTGTTTGCAAACTGGTTAGTATTTTCCTGGCCTAATCACGTTCATGGAGTACCTTATCAAATGCAACTAGTAGCAATCAGCTCACACATTTTCTGCCTTCTAAGATACCACAGCTG
>NW_028028586.1:0-597 GCF_054177405.1 Leptonychotes weddellii
TCTTTTTTTGATGGCTGCATAATATTCCACAGAGAAATACCTAGAGAGATTTTTATAACACAGGCTGTTCAACCCCATGCCTGTTCCACTGAATCAGGATCAGTGAGGATGATGTGCGGAAGTTTTTTAAACTCTCACTGACAGTATCCAGAGTGGACAGAGGTTCTGCTAGAGAATTAGCCCTACAGAAAATTATTTGAATTACTATTTTCTCAATTCTCCCATGGATGGGACATATCTAGCACTGTTCTTGATGCATAGGAGGGAAGTTAATTCATTGCATCTAATAAATTCCTGAGGGCATTATGATTTAATTCTTTCCCAAAACCCAGGTTGAAAAGAGCTGGTCTATAATATCATGTAATAGCTGCAATAGAGATATATATATGGTTCCTGTGGGGAGAAAAAATCGACCCCTTTATATCTTACCACCTCATATCTCTTATAAACAACACTAATGTTGAATCCAGTAGAAAAAAAGGGCAAGAGGACCAAAATTACACTAAACTCCATTGAACCGGCACACTCACTTATGGCTGCTCAAATTAATAGAGTTTTCAGAAATTTGGCCTGATCAATCATCTTTTGTTCTCTCTA
>NW_028028587.1:0-597 GCF_054177405.1 Leptonychotes weddellii
GGGGCACAATTCAACACACGATAGTAAGTAACCAGCTCCAGGCACCAGGACGATAAATCACAGTGGAAATGAACATCACTGGCTTCAAACTGTGGCTCCCACAGCGTATCACCTATTTGATCTCTTGCATATGACTTCATCTAATCGATTTCTGCCTCAGTTTCTCCATCTGTTAAGCGGAAATAATGATACCTATTCATAGGACAGTTGCCAGACTCAAGTACGATGGAGAGCATATGGTGCCTGGTACAGAGGCCGTGTCTAATGTTTTCTTCCATTTCCCTTTGGAAATCTCTGGGCTGTTGCTGCCTCAGCCTTCTTTCTTCAAGGAGGAGCCAAGCAAGGGGAGAAGGATCAGCTGGCCAGCTCTAGAAGAAACTGCTCACTTCGTATATATAGACTGGGCCCCAGCGACCGGTTCCCCTGCAATGCTGATTCTCTTGCAAGGCTGCTTCATTTTCCGAAGGGCTGAAATTGCAAAGCTAGTTTCCATATTGATTTATAAAATGAGTCAAGAACTTCGGAGAGGTGAAGGAGGTGACTTAATAATAACCATCAAGTGTGTGAGAGGTAATTTTATGCAGGCAGGAGGCCGAA
>NW_028028588.1:0-597 GCF_054177405.1 Leptonychotes weddellii
GATGGAACAGCCATTTTGAAACCATCAGAAAAAAGCAAGAGGTTAAAGACCACACGTTAGGGAGAGCTAAGAAGAAAGAGAAAAAGAACTTGGGTTCCTTATGGCAATGTGAAACCAGAATACCAGTCTGGACCGCCTACCTCCAAACTTATTATCAGGGGAAAAAAACCTCTCATATCTGTTTAAGCTTCATTTGGGGGTTTTGTTACTTCTAAACGCAAATCTGTCTGATACATCCAGATACTAGTCATTTTATGCTTTGACTAAATGATAGGTGGAAAATTGTATGATTGTTTTGACAATTAGTGAGCTTGAGCAATTTTTCATATTTTTTGACATTTAGATCATGTATGTGAATTGAGTGTTCATTATTTATTGGGTTTTTCACTTCCTTTTTTTGGGGGGGGTCACTTCCTTAATACTGATTTATAGGCTGCCTGATATACATGTTTCAAATATTTTACACATTGTGTTATTTGGATACAAAAGCGTTTAATTTTATTTTTAAGAAAAAAGTATTTTATTTTTAAGATTTTATTTTTAAAAGATTTATTTATTTATTTGAGAGAGAGAGAGTACAGCAGGGTGGGGGGAGGG
>NW_028028589.1:0-597 GCF_054177405.1 Leptonychotes weddellii
TTATGTCACGTAAATCAGGGTCGATGATTCATTCAATTATTATACATGTGTAAAAAAAAATTCACAATGTTTTCATCTATTCAGAAAATAAAAACAGAGTAAAACCATGAGTACTTGCTTCTGGGAGAGGCTGAAGAGGACAGCTAGAGCTCGGGATATGGTGATAAAACTGTGTCCCCAGGGGATTTGGAACCAGAGACAGAGAGCTTGCTTCCCTGGTATAAAACCCCCACCTCTGAGGGGCGTCTGGGTGGCTCAGTTGGTTAAGTGTCTGACTTAGGCTCAGATCATGATCTTGGGGTCCTGGGATCCAGCCAGGAGCCCCCTGAGGCACTCCCCCCACAATCCCAAGCTCCATGCACAGCAGGGAGTCTGCTTCTGCCCCTCCCCCTGCTCACATGCATTCTCTCCCTCTCTAATAAATAAATAAAATCTTCAAAATAAAAAAAAAAACATCTACAAGCACGTACTTGCATAAGCATGTGTGCACACACGCTCACACACACTTGAACCCAACTAGGTCTAAAATGTTCACTGAGGGTGCCTGCGTGGCTCAGTTGGTTAAGTGACAGCCTTCGGCTCAGGTCATGATCCTGG
>NW_028028590.1:0-597 GCF_054177405.1 Leptonychotes weddellii
TGGCTAGGGTTTGGTCAGTGATAGAATCTTGCTGGGTGGGGGGGGGGGTTGGTTGGCGGGGAGAGTTATAAGAATTGAAACCAGCAAGTAAGGGGTGATGATTGTGGGGGTGTCCTCCATGTCTTTGTAGATGGAAAACCACTGGAGTTTTGAGCAGGAGTGATATGTTCTAGTACTTTAATGGAATGTGGTGATTGCTGTCAGAATTGTCTGAAAGGGACAAGGGAAAATGCAGGAGACCAGGTAGGAGGTTGTTGCAATGATCCAGGCAAAGGGCATGCGCTTTGGACCAGGTGGTCATGGTGCAGATGTGGGAAGCTGGATCTGTGTACATGTTGAAAGTAGAGCCAAGGTATCAACTGAGGATTCTGATGTAGGATGTGAAGAGAAGTGTCAGGAATCATTCAAAGATATTTTGGCCATATTTTACTGAATCCTTGCTCTGCACCAGACTCCATGTGAAGCACTTTGCATGCATTACCTCACTCATGGAATCATCAAACAGTAGCCTGCATTAGGTGTAAAGATCTTTCCTTCGACAGCGTTGAAGTAACTTGCTGAGGTCATGTCAGAGAATCAGCCAAGGTGGGAACCTGG
>NW_028028591.1:0-10509 GCF_054177405.1 Leptonychotes weddellii
TATGGCTGAAAACTTCCCTAATCTGGGGAAAGAAACAGACATCTAAATCCAGGAGGCACAGAGAATGCCCATTAAAATCAACAAAAGCAGGCCAACACCAAGACATATCATAGTTAAATTTCCAAAATATAAAGAAAAAAATCCTAAAAACAGCAAGACAAAAGAAATCCCTAACTTAAAAGACAAGACAAATAAGGTTACAGCAGACCTATTCTTAGAAAGTTGGCAGGCCAGAAGAAAGTGGCATGATCTAATCAACGTGCTGAATGGGAAAAGTAGGCAGCCAAGAATACTCTATCCAGCAAGGCTGGATATTCTCCTTCAGAATAGAAGGAGACAAAGTTTCTCAGACAAACAAAAACTTAAAGGAGTTCATGACCACTAAACCAGCCCTGCAAGAAATATTACAGAAAGACCAAAAGCAACAGACTAGAAAGGAACAGAGAAAATCTTCAAGAACAATGACAAAACAAGTAATAAAATGGCACTAAGTTCGTTTCTATCAATAATCACTCTAAATGTAAATGGACTAAATTCTCCAAGAAAAAGACATAGGGTGTCAGAAAGGAAAACAAAACAAAACAGAACAAACAAAAAAAACAAGACCCATTAATATACTGCCTGGAAGAGACTCTTTTTGACCTAAAGACACCTGCAGACTGAAAGTGAGGGGAGGGAGAAACATTTATCACGCAAATGGATGTCAAAAGAAAGCCATGGTAGCCATACTTATCTCAAACTAGATTTTAAACCAGACTACAACAAGAGATGAAGAAGGGCACTATTTCAAAATAAAGGGGACTATCCAACAAGAAGGCTCTAACAATTGTCAATATTTATGCCCCCAACTTGGGAACACCCAAATACATAAAACAAATAATTACAAACATAAAGGAACTCATTGGTAATAATACAATAATATAGAGGACTTTAACACCCCAGTTACATCAATGGACAGATCATCTAAGCAGAAAATCAACAAGGAAACAATGGCTTTGAATGACACACTGGACCAGAAGGACTTTACAGATATATTCAGAACATTCCATCCTAAAGCAGCAGAATGTACATTCTTTTCAAGTGTACATTCTCCAGAATAGATCAAACATTAGGTCCCAAATCAGACCTCAACAAATACAAAAAGACTGAGATCACACCATGCATGTTTTCTTACTACAATGCAATAAACCTTGAAGTCAACCACAAGAAAGAACTTGGAAAGACCACAAATACATGGAGGCTAAAAAACATCCTACTAAATAATGAATGGGTCAACCAGGAAATTAAAGATGAAATAGAAAAGTACACGGAAACAAATGAAAACACAACAGTCCAAAACCTTTGGGATGCAGCAAAAGTGGTCATGAGAGGGAAGTATATAGCACAAAGGCCTACCTCAAGGAGCAAGAAAAATCTCAAATACACAATCTAACATTACACCTAAATGAGCTAGAGAAAGAACAATAAATGAAGCCTAAAGCCAGCAGAAGAAGGTAAATAATAAAGATTAGAGCAGAAATAAATGATATAGAGATTAAAAACAGTAGAATAGATTAATGAAACCAGGAGCTGATTCTTTCAAAAAATTAGTAAAACTGATAAACACCTAGCCAGACTTATCAAAAGGAGAAAGGACCCAAATAAATAGTCACAAATGAGAGAGGAGAAATCACAACCAACACTACAGAAATACAATTACAAGAGAATATTATGAAAAATTACATGCCAACAAAATGGACAATCTGGAAGAAATGGATAAATTCCTAGAAATGTATAAACTACCAAAACTGAAGCAGGAAGAAATAAAAAACTTGAACAGACCAATAACCAGCAAAGAAATTGAATCAGTAATAAAAAATCTCCCAACAAACAGAAGTCCAGAGCCAGATGGCTTCCTATGGGAATTCTACCAAATATTTAAAGAACAGTTAATACCTATTCCTATCAAGCTCTTCCACACCCCCCCCAAAATACAAATGGAAGGAAAACTTCCAAACTCCTCTACAAGTCCAGCATTACCTTGATTCCAAGACCAGACAAAGACCCCACTGAAAAAGAGAACTACGGGCCAATATCCCTGATGAACATGGATGCAAAAATTCTCAACAATATACTAGCAAATTGAATCCAGCAGTACATAAAAAGAATAATTCGCCACAATCAAGTGGGATTTATTCTTCAGCTGCAAGGGTTGTTCAATATTCCCAAATCAGTCAATGTGATACACCACATTAATAAAAGAAAGGATAAGAACCATATGATCCTCTCAACCTCTCAATAGATGCAGAAAAATATTTGACAAAGTATAACATCCATTCATGATAAAAACCCTCAGCAAAGTAGGGATAGAGGGAACATACCTCAATATAAGAAAGGCCATATACAAAAACCCACAGTGAATATCCTCCTTAATGGGCAAAACTAAGAGCTTTTCTTCTACAGTCAGGAACAAGACAGGGATGTCCACTCTCACCACTGTTGTTTAACATAGTACTGGAAGTCCTAGCTTCAGCAATCAGACATCAAAAGAAATAAAACACATCCAAATGGGCAAAGAAGAATTCAAACTTTCACTATTTGCAGACATGGTACTCTGTGTAGAAAACCCGAAGGACTCCAACAAAAAATTGCTAGAACTGATATGAATTCATTAAAGTCACAGGATACAAAAGCAACATACAGAAATCTGGATTTAACTCATGTGGAGTTTAAGAAATGAAATCGATGAACATGGGAGAAAAAAAGAGGCAAATGATAAAACAGACTCTTAATGCTTAACTACAGAGAACAGACTGAGGGTTGCTTGAGGGCAAAGTGGGCAGGGGGGTGGGTTACATGGGTGATGGCTATTAAGGAGAGCACTTGTGATGAGCACTGGGTTTGTATGTAAGTGATAAATCACAAAATTCTACTGAAACTAATATACTATATGTTAACTAGAATTTAAATAAAAAGTTAAAAAAGAAAAAAAGGCAAGTAAACAGCACAGTGATAATAAAAAATAATCCCATCTAAGGCCTTTTTTAATCAATAAGAATGAGGACTATTTTAATAACTACATAAAATAATAAAATTTTATCAAAAGGAAAAAATTACTAGCCAAAGCAATTAAATAAATAAAATAAATATTATGTATATGTATTCAAAAGAATGTGATTAAAATTATAGGGGATAAGATTTTATACCTTAAATCTCAAGAGAATCAATTGAAAAACTAATAATTAGAATTCAGTGACATGGCTGGTTATGAAATTCATATATGTAACTAATATTAATAATCCATTTTTGGTCCTAATGTATGAAAAGTTCAACCAGTGGAACAAAATAGAATATCTATAAGGAGGGGCACCTGGGTGGCTCAGTTGTTAAGCATCTGCCTTCAGCTCAGGTCATGATCCCAGGGTTCTGGGATCGAGCCCCACATTGGGCTTCCTGCTTGGCGGGAAGCCTGCTTCTGCCTCTCCCACTCCCCTTGCTTGTGTTCCTTCTCTCGCTGTCTCTGTCTGTCAAATAAATAAAATCTTTAAAAAAAAAAATATCTACAAGGAGACCAAATGCATACAGAAATTTTGTAGTTGTAAATAAGTAACCTTTAAAATAAGTGGGGTAAACATAAGTCACTCAATAAATGCTTGGGACAAGTAACTAGGCATTTAAAAAAATAATTTCTCTATACCAAAATAAATTCTAGATGATAAAAGTGTAAATGTATAGAGAGAAACCATAAAAGTGCTAAAAAAACCCACACAAACATGTTTTTAATATTCTTAAAGACCTATTTGCTAAAGGTAGCACAAAACTCAGTACCCATAGAAAACAATAGATTTGATTATATACAAATAATCAATATAGAGAAAAAAAACAAGATAAATGACATTCTGCAATAAACTTGACAGAGAAAACTAATTTCTACAATGTCCAAAGTGCTCAGATATAAAAATAAGAGAAAAAAAAACACTAAAAACTTTTACAATGTATTTGTAGTTCACAAATAAAGGAATAGAAGTGTGTTTAAATGAAAGAATATCCAACACTCATTATTAAAGAAATGAGTATTAAAACATTTTTCCAATTAACTCAACAAATATCAAAGAATTGTGTAAAGCAAAATATTGGTGATGATGTGGGAAGACTGGAGTTCTTATACACTGTTGGTGGGAATGTAAGTTGGTTAAACATTTTTGGAAGTCATTTTGCAATCAAAATCTACAATACCTATTCTTTTGCCAAGCAATTTCAGTTCTCAGAATTTATTCTACAGACATAATCACATGAGTGTGCAAAGAAGTTATTACTATTCACATTAAAGTTTGTTTTGAAATAGTAAAAGACTAAAAGCCTAATGCCTATTAATGAGGAAATAGTTAAGTCAATTATTATATAGACCTAAAATGGTAATTTTATCCTTATATAAACTATTTGATACTACAAATAATTACATAGATCTATATAGAATAGTCTTCAGGACACTGTAAAATAAATTTTAAAAACCCACAAAATATTGTTAATGTGCTTCCCCTTCTAATGAAAAAATGTTTAGACTAATTGTTGAAGAATACTCAAAGAAAATGTTAATATTCTTTGTCTCAATGGACATGGGAATAAAGGAATTCTGAGCTAAAATTTTAAAATTATTTTAAAAGGAAAAAGTAAATTGCAAGTACAAACTACAATACCCAGAAAACACTGTTAAAACATTACATAATATATACAGTAGTAAAAGTCTTAATTTTCTTAACCAAATAATTTTATATATATTAAGAGATTTTCCCCTCAAATATATTGAGATTTTCCCTCAAAGGAATAGTTTCAAACTATTATAGGTTTTTATGTATAATTTAGAAAACACTCTGTGTACAGTTCATTGTAAAAGGAAGATTCAGACACAAAAGCATTAAGAAAAAGTGATTATTGACTTGCAAATGTTTATTATTATTTTTAAAGATTTTATTTGAGAGACAGAAATAGTGACAGAGAGCATAAGTGGGGAGGAGAGGGAGAAGGAGGCTCCCGCTGAGCAGGGAACATGACATGGGGCTTGATCCCAGGGCCCTGGATCACAGCATGAGCCAAAGGCAGATGCTAACCAACTAGCACCCCCTATTTTTTAAAAAGATTTTATTTATTTATTTGACAGTGAGGGAGCACAATCAGGGGGGAGTGGCAGAGGAAGAGGGAGAAGCAGACTTCCTGCTGAGCAGGGAGTCCTATGCAGGGCTCGATCCCAGGATCCCAAGATCATGAACTGAGCCAAAGGCAGACTCTTAACTGACTGAGCCACCCAGGCACCCCTCGCAAGTGTTTTAAGTGAAGTTTAGATTTTGAAGAATGCTAAGGTCAAGTGTGAAGAACTGGTTCACTGAATATAAAATACAACATGTATTTCAAACAAAAAATCCACATGCTTTTCAAGGTTAAGGTAAATTTATTCATATAGTGGGGGTGGGGCGCATTTTACTCACATGATTATTATAGCTGTAGACATTAGTATTGCAAATGTCAGAGATAATTTTGTTAAGAAATGACTAGAAACAAGTAATCTAGCAATTCAAGAATTCATCTTTTAGGAAATTATAGCTAGACTAACTTCTTTTTTATTTATCTCAGGATACTCTGTGCTTTTTTTCCCTTTCCCCACTCTTAATGTGGGACTTGATGTGAATATTTATTCACGGCTCAGGACAAGGTGTCAGTTTGCTTTGTCAGCATCAGTCAGGATATAATGGCATTTTACTGTTAAAATTCATTGTTATTTTGGGGTGTCTGGGTTAAGCATCTGCCTTCAGCTCGGGTCATGATCCCAGAGTCCTGGGATCAGGCTGCACATCAAGCTCCCTGCTCACCAGAGGGAGTCTGCTTCTCCCTCTCCCTCTGCTCCTTCCCCTGTTCATGTTCTCTCTCTCTCTCTCTCTATCACTCTCTCTCAAATAGATAAGTAAAATCTTTAAAAAAAATTTATTGTTATTTTGAGTTCTTGTCCAAGATGGCAACACAGGAGGCTGCTGAATTATCCTTCCATGGATACCACAGATCTATAGCTACACATGGAGCAATTCCCTCTGAAGGAAATCTAGACTAGCTGAGTGACTCCTACACAGTGGATGAATAAGAAAGTACCTACATAGAAATGCATCTTTGCACACTCTCAATTACAGGGAGCCACTAAGAATGAAAAAGACCTCTTGGACAATTGCAAAGGATTCAGAGACCACTAAAAGCTTGGGCCAGGGTGAATCATAAGGTTCATCTACACAGGACCATTCCATCAAGTCTGGGAGAGGTGGCTGTTTTCTGTTGTGTAGTAACCAACACAGAGTCAAGGAAAATGAAGAAACAGGAATATATTCCAAACAAACAAACAAAAAAACCACGATAAAACTCCAGAGACATATCTAATGAAATGAAGATAAATGAGTTACCTGATAGAGTTCAAAGTAGTGGTAATAAAGATGCTCACCAAGGTCAGGAAAACCTTGCATCAACAAAATGAGAATTTAAACAAAGAGACCAAATACATGAGAAAGTAGCTTACAAATCACAGACCTGAAGAATACAATAAATGCATGGAAAATTTAATAGAGAGGTTCAACAACAGACTGAAGTAGAAGGAAGGATCAGTGAATTTAAAGGCAAAGCAGATTTCATCCAATCAGAGAAGCAAGAAAAAAAGAGTTTAAAAAATGAAGATAAAGTACTAATGGGACAACATCGAGTGGAATAACATTCACATTAAAAGGATTTGAAAAGGAGAAGTGTGAAAGAAGGGGAAGAAAATTTATTTGAAGAAATAATGTCTGAAACATTCTCTAATCTGGGGAAGGAAACAGACATCCAGATCCAGGAAGACCAGAAACTTTTAAATAAGCTAAACCCAAAGAGACCAATACCAAGACACAAACTTGTCAAAAGCAAGGAAGAATCTTAAAAACAACAGAAAAACAACTTGTTACCTACAAGGGAATCCCCATAAGACAGTTGGCAGAGTATCAGCAGAAAATTTGCAGACCAAAATGGAGTGGCATGCTATAGTCAAAGTGTGGCAAGAAAATATTCTTGCAAACCAAGAATATTCTACCCAGAAAAATTGTCCTTCAGAATCAAAGTAGAAATAAAAGAATTTTCCAGACAAGCAAAAGCTAGAGAAGTTCATCACCACTAGACTGGCCTTACAAAAATTGTTAAAGGGACTTAAAACAAAACAGTCCTAATTAGTAAGAGAAAAACATATGAAAGAATAAATATCACTGGTAAAGGTAACTATATAGTAAAATTCATAATAAATGTAATGGAGGTGGGTGAATCACTTATAAATCTAGTATGAAGGCTAAAAGACAAAAGTTGTAAAAATAACTACAATAATTTGTTAATAGATATGTGAGATAAGAAGATGTAAATTGTGACATCAAATACAAAAATAGGAAGGAGAGTAAAAATGTAGACCTTTAGAATGTAATTTGAACTAAAGTTATCAAATTAGACCATCATAAATGTTTCTACACCTAAAACTAATATAATACTTTATGTTCAAAAAGAATACAAGTTTTAAGTAACTTAAATAACATTTTATATAATCTTCATGGTAACTGCAAAGCAAAAACCTATAGTGAATACATAAAAAAGAAAAATCTAAGTGTGCCACAAGAAAAGCATCGAAGTGCAAAAGAAAAAACAAAACAAAGCAATTGTACAACTACCAAAAACAATAAGGCAGTAAGTTCATACCCATCAATGGTTACTTTAAATGTAAACGGACTAAATTCTCCAATAAAAAGCCAGAGTGGCTGAATGGATTTAAAAAAACAAACAGGGGCGCCTGGGTGGCTCAGACGGTTAAGCGTCTGCCTTCGGCTCAGGTCATGATCCCAGAGTCCTGGGATCGAGTCCCGCATCGGGCTCCCTGCTAGGCGGGGAGCCTGCTTCTCTCCCTCTGCCTCTGCCTCTCTCTCTCTCTCTGACTTTCATGAATAAAAAAAAAAAAAAAAAAAAAAAAAAAACGAGATACGTCCATATACTGCCTACAAGAGACTCTTTAAGTACACATCAGACTGAAAGTGAAAGTACGGAGAAAGATATTCCATGCAAATCATAATAGAGAGCTAGGGTGGCTATACTTAATAATAGATAAAATAAATTTTAAGTAAAAAATATTCACAAGAGACAGAAAAAGTAATTGTATAATGATAAAGGGGTCAATCCAACCAGAAATAACATTTCTAAATATTTATGGACCCAACATTGGAGGACCTAAATATATAAAGCACTCATTAACAAATCTAAGGGAGAAATAGCAATACAAATAGTAGACTTAAATCCCCCACTTGCATCAATGAATAGATTGTCCAGACAGAAAATCAATAAGGAAACATTGGACTTACACAACATGTTAGACCAGATGGACATAACAGACATACAGAATATTCCATCTAAAAGCAACAGAAAACAAAATCTTCAAGTGCACATGAAACATTCTCCAGAAGGGATCATATGTTAGGCCACCAAACAGACCTTAAAATATGTAAGAAGACTGGGCGCCTGGGTGGCTCAGTTGGTGAAGCGACTGCCTTCGGCTCAGGTCATGATCCTGGAGTCCCGGGATCGAGTCCCGCATCGGGCTCCCTGCTTGGCAGGGAGTCTGCTTCTCCCTCTGACCCCCCTCCCTCTCATGCTCTCTGTCTCAAATAAATAAATAAAATCTTTAAGAAAAAAAAAATATGTAAGAAGACTGAAATTATTTTAAGCCTCTGTTCTGACCACAGTGGTATGAAAATAGAAATGAATTACAAGAAAACTAGAAAATTACAAATATGTGGAGATTAAGCAATAAGATATTGAACAACCAATGGGTCAAAGAAAAAAAAAAAAGAGAGACATTGAAATATATCTCGAGACATGAAAATGGAAATACAACATACCAAAATTTATGGGATGCAGCCAAAGCAGTTGTAAAAGGGAAGTTTATAGTGATAAACACAAACATTAAGAAACATAAATTTTTTTGTTTTGTTTTTTCTTTTCAAGTTTTTATTTAAATTCCAGTTAATATACACTGTAACATTAGTTTCAGATGTAGAATATAGTGATTCATCACTTACATCCAATACCCAGTGGTCATCATAAGAATGCCCTCCATAATACCTTCATCCATTTAACCCAACCCCTGCCCACCTCCCCTCTAGTAACCCTCAATTTGCTCTGTATATTTAAGAGTCTGTTTGCTGGCTTGCCTCTATTTTTCCTGTATGTTCATCTGTTTCGCTTCTTAAATTCCATATTATCCATTCATTAGTAGATGGACATTTTGGCTCTTTCCATAATTTGGCTATTGTTGATAAGGCACTGTAAATATTGGGGTGCATGTCTTTCTTGAAATCAGTATTTCTGTATCTTTTGGGTAAATACCTAGTAGTGGAATTGCTGGGTCATAGGGTAGTTCTATTTTTAACATTTTGAGGAACCTCCATACTGTTTTCAAGAGTTGCTGCACCACTTTGCATCCTCACAGTGTAAGAGGGTTCCCCTTTCTCCATATCCTTGCCAACACCCATTGTTTGTGTTGTTAATTTTAGTCATTTTGACAGGTCTGAGATGATATTTCACTGTAGTTTTGACTTTATTTCCCTAATGATGAATGATGTTGAGCATCTTTTCTTGGGTCTGTTGGCCATCTATATGTCTTCTTTGGAAAAAATACCTATTCATGTCTTCTGCCCATTTCTTAACTAGACTATTTGTTTTTTGGGTGCTGAGTTTGATAAGTTCTGTATAGATTTTGGATACTAATCCTTTATCAGATATGTCATTTACAAATATGTTCTCCCATTCTGAAGGTTAGTTTTAAATTTTGTTTCCTTTGCTGTACAGAAGCTTTTTATCTTGTGAAGTCCCAATATTTCATTTTTGCCTTTGTTTCCCTTGCCTTCAGAGACATACCTAGTAAGAAGTTGATATGGTTGATGTCACAGAGGTTATTCCCTGTGTTCTCCTCCATAATTTTGATGGTTTACTGTCTCACATTTAGGTCTTACATCCATTTGAATTTATTTTTGTATATGGTGTAAGAAAGTGGTCCAATTGCATTCTTCTGCATGTGGCTGTCCAATTTTCCCAACACCATTTGTTGAAAAGACAGTCTTTTTTTCCATTGGATATTCTATCCTGCTTTATCAAAGATTAGTTGATCACATAGTTGTGGGTCCATTTCTGGGTTTTCTATTCAGTTCCATTTATCTATGTGTCTGTTTTTGTGCCAGTACCATACTATATTGATGACTACAGCTTTGTAATATAGTTTGAAGTCTGGAATTGTGAGGCATCCAGTTTTTTCTTTTTCAAGATTGCTTTGGCTATTTTGTCTAGTTGTTTTTAGGATTTTTTTCTTTATATTTTGGAAATTTAACTATGATATGTCTTGGTGTTGGCCTGCTTTTGTTGATTTTAATGGGCATTCTCTGTGCCTCCTGGATTTAGATGTCTGTTTCTTTCCCCAGATTAGGGAAGTTTTCAGCCATA
>NW_028028592.1:0-597 GCF_054177405.1 Leptonychotes weddellii
GTCATTTCGTGTCCCCTGCAGAACAATGGCTGGCTGTCCCGTTAATGGAGGAGGTGCCGGAATGCATCTTGGTAATACCTCGGTGTTCTTTTTAATTGTAACTTAGGTGGTTAATTCTACACGGGCCATGTATAGTTAGTTATGAATATGTGCAGCAGATGCACACTTTTTGAGGTTTCTCTAAAAGGCCATTGTAACATTCCCTTCCAAGTTTCTCTCCCTCTATGTAGACCACTGACAGCATCGAGAATGGACAGGGGACCATGGGTCCTAGAATACCCACTGCCTGAGGGCTTTGCCTTCTGGTCCAGGGATGGCAGTGACCTCGGTCGGAAGGGAATTCCTCCCAACTTGTGCAGTGTCTCCTCACCCCTTCTCTCTAATACAGGGCTGCTCAGCTCCCAGCCTGGTGGAGAGAAAAGAGCAAGGGCTTTGGTGATAATACACCGGGCTTGAATCCTGGCTGTGGTGTTAGCTGTGTGAACCCTGGGCAAATGACTACCTCTCTGCATTTGTTTCTTTATCTATAAAATGTGGATATTATCACAAGGATTAGAAACAATATAGGTAAAATTCTGGGCCCAGTGCCTGGCTCAT
>NW_028028593.1:0-597 GCF_054177405.1 Leptonychotes weddellii
ATAGACAGCCATGTCATCTGCAAACAAAGACAATTTTATTTCTTCCTTCCCAATCTGTATACCTTTTATTTCCTTTACTTACTACATTAGCTAGGACTTCTAGTGGAATGTTGAAAGGCATGGTTGGAGGGGACATCCTTGGCTTGTTCTTGATCTTATTGGGGAAACTTCTAGTTTCTCCAAAGGGTGTCTTTTTTAGCCTTACTGTTTTGAATATTTTCTTTGTGCAGAATTTAAGTTTTCCATGCATCACATATTTCAGTGCCCTACCCTAACTACTGTCTACTGAACTTGATCAACAATAAAATTTGCAAGTGAAAGTATTTCATTACTAAGTGTTGGACCATAGCAGAAATAAATTTTTTAAAATTTCAGGACTCAGTTCATCATAAAATCTTCTCTAAATCCAAACATCACCACAGAAATGAAAATTAAAATTACTTCATTGAATATTTAAGAACTTAAAAATACTTTCCTTTGAGGGGGGCGGAGCAAGATGGCAGAGGAGTAGGAGACCTGGATTTCATCTCCTCTCAGGAATTCAGCTGGATAGGGATCAAACCATTCTGAACACCTACAAACTCAACAGGAGATCGA
>NW_028028594.1:0-597 GCF_054177405.1 Leptonychotes weddellii
GGTGAGAAATGAAAAGTTCAACTCATTTCTTGCATAGGCCACTACAAAATTAGATGGAAAACTGTCAAAGAAGAGAGTGTTGGGATACAAATGAATCATAATAAAGTTATAATAAAATTATATTCAACAAAAAACACCAGTGAGGTCTGTCAAACATCAGACAGGGTTGTAAAGTGTAATCTCAAGAAAATATTTTTTTTAAATTTTATTTTATTATGTTATGTTAATCACCATACATTACATCATTAGTTTTTGATGTGGTGTTCCATGATTCATTGTTTGCTTATAACACCCAGTGCTCCATGCAATACATGCCCTCTTTAATACCCATCGCCAGGCTTACCCATCCCCCCACCCTCTCCCTTCTAGAACCCTCAGTTTATTTCTCAGAATCCATAGTCTCTCATGGTTCGTCTTCCCCTCTGGTTTGTCCCCCTTCATTTTTCTCTTCCTACTATCTTCTTTTTTTTGTCATTTTTTAAATTTTATTTTATTACTTTATGTTAATCACCATACCTTACATCATTAGTTTTTGATGTAGTGTTCCATGATTCATTGATTGCATATAACACCCAGTGCTCCATTCAATACGTGCCC
>NW_028028595.1:0-597 GCF_054177405.1 Leptonychotes weddellii
AAAAAAAAAAAAAAAAGGGTACATACTCTAAATTCCACTTATCTTCCTATGTCTTGACAGTTAAAACTAGCCCTAGCCCAGATCTAACTGCTTTTCTGGTTACCTTTGATTTTGGATTTAGTGCGTGTACAGCTTTCTTTTTTTTTTTTTTTAAGATTTCATTTATTTATTTGACAGAGAGAGAGAGAGAGCACAAGCAGGGGGAGTGGCAGGGGCAGAGGGGGTAGCAGGGTCCCCACGGAGCAAGGAGCCCGATGCAGGACTTGATCCCAGGATCCTGGGATCAGGATCTGAGCCGAAGGCAGATGCTTAACCAACTGAGCCACCCAGGTGCCCCTATTCTTCGTTCTTTGACGTCAGGTTCTTAAAAAGAACGAAAGCTAGACTATCTTGATACGAGGAAGACGGCTTCCACAAGTCTCGAGTTGGTTACTAAGGACGCCGGCTGTCATTGCTGATTGACAAATAAGGGCAGTGTGATAAATTACTCAAAATTTCAAGTTACTTTCTAGTTCTTACCAGGTGGAAATCTGCAATAACAATCCAAGCAGAATCTTTCATTACTAAAATGACCTTTAATTTGAGGTAAGAATCATT
>NW_028028596.1:0-597 GCF_054177405.1 Leptonychotes weddellii
GTTTTTTGAGATTCATCTATCTTGTAACATACCATTACTCCATTCTGTTTTATTGGTAAATCATATTTTATTGTATAGATAGCCCACATTTTGTTTAACCATTAGGTGATGGACATTTGGGTTGTTTCTATTTTTTGGTTATTATGAAAAATGTTTCTTTAAACATCTATATTTACGTTTTGTATAGCTATCTGTTTTCATTTCTCTTGGGCAGATACCTAGTAGTGGAATTGCTAGGCTATAGGGTAATTCTATTTTTAACATTTTGAAGAACTGCCATACAGTCTTCCAAAACTTGCATCATTTTACATCCCTGCCAGCAGGGTATAAAGGTTCTAATTTCTCCACATCCTCCCAGCACTTGTTATTGTCTCTTTTTGATTATAACCATTCTGGTGGATGTAAATTGCTTATCTCATAAATCCAGTGTTTCTTAAGCAGACCCATGTAGGGGCTATAGATATTTTGTGGAAGATCTAAGCGTTCTTTCTAAGAATTTACTTTTTTTGTTAGTTTGTTTTAAAGATTTTATTTATTTATTTTGACAGAGACACAGCGAGAGAGGGAACACAAGCAGGGGGAGTGGGAGAAGGAGAA
>NW_028028597.1:0-597 GCF_054177405.1 Leptonychotes weddellii
GACCTGTTCAATAGATGGTGCTCAAGAAATTGGATAATCTCTTAAAAAATGAAAACAAGCCTCGATCTCTACTTCACACACGCAAAAATTAATTTGAAGTGAACCATTAATCCAAATGTGAGGCTAAAATGTTGAGACTTCTAAAAGAAAGCTTTGGAGAATATCTTCATGAACTTGAGGTAGGTCAAATTTTCTTAAAAGATAAAATATGTATGTTAACCATAAAGGAAAAAAATTGATAAACCTGAGTCCAATAAAATGAAGAATTTCTGGTCATCAAAAGATATCATTACAACAAATAGGCAAAGTATTGGAGAAACTCACAATTCTTATATTTGAGAAAGAACACATCTGGAATATATAAATACCACCTACCAATCAATAAGAAAAAGAAAATCTAGTTCTTAAAATTGGTGAAAGACTTGAACAGGTGCTCCACAAAAGAATATATCTAAATGACCGACTCACATGAAAAGGTTCTTGTTAGGTAAATGTAAATTAAAAACACAGTGAGATGCTAGACCAAAAATATCAAGTGCTGGCAAGTCTATTGAACAACTGGAGTTCTCACACGCTGCTGGCAAGAATACAAATTGA
>NW_028028598.1:0-597 GCF_054177405.1 Leptonychotes weddellii
TGGAGCACTGGGTGTTATACGCAAACAATGAATCATGGAACACTACATCAAAAACTAATGATGTATGGTGATTAACATAACATAATAAAATAAAAAAAAGATAATATAGGCAAGATTCTTAGTCTCTGACACACAGAAATGCTAAATAAATGTAGTCATTATTATAGCTGTATCTTCCCAAATATACCTTATATTTGATATTCTTCCTGTGCTGTATTTTTTTCCTCTACTGTATTTTTGAATCTCTGGTATTTAATATAGCAATTTATGAATATGTAATTAATGATTGTTATGTCATGTGCCAGGAAGTTTTCATATCAAAGTCTGGATTTTTTATTGACTGAAGTTCTAAAATAACCAAATAAATTTTCTACTCTACAATTTTCTTTCACCTTTATGGATAAAAGGAATATTCTACCAAGACTGCTCATTTGATTTGGGGCTTATAAAACTTGAATTTTCTTTCCTATAATCCCTTGGAATGTTGAATTCATGCATTAAAAGGAATATTAGCCGTGAAATCCCAGTTGACAACTGGGTAGACTGCTTGCATCCTCATAGGATTTGAATTTCTTACCTTTTTTTCCTTAGGGAGTA
>NW_028028599.1:0-597 GCF_054177405.1 Leptonychotes weddellii
CACCTTGTACAAAGTCCACCTCTCTCTCGTTTCAAAGTGTTTTCATCGGCTCAGAAGAATACCCACTCCCGACTAAGTTACCACTTCCTGTCTGTCCCTCCCAGCCCCCTGGCCACCACCCTGTCTGCTCTCTGTCTATGCACTTGTCTGCTCTGGACGTTCCTATATATGAAATCATATATGTGGCCTTTTGTGTCTGGCTTCTTGCACGGAGCCTCACGCTTTCAAGGTTTGATCCACTTCGTAGCAGCCGTCAGTGCATTATTCTTCTTTAAGCCTGAATAATATTCTAGTGCGGGCATAGACCACAATTTCTTTATTCTTCTGGTGATGGACGCTTGGGCTGTTTCCACCTTTCGGCTATTGCGAATCGTGCCGATGCTGTGAACAATCGCCGTGAGCGAGTTCTCTGAACATCTGTTTCCCGTTCTTTTAGGTGTAGACCCAGGAGTGGAATCCGTGCGTCACATGCTAATTCTGTGTTCAGCTTTTGGAGGGACCGCCAGACCGTTTTCCGTTTTCCATTCTCACCAGCACAGCCTGGCCAATACTTATTATTTTGTTTCTGTTGCGTTGTGTTTGGTTTGGTTTATCATT
>NW_028028600.1:0-597 GCF_054177405.1 Leptonychotes weddellii
GACAGTGTTTGCTATTTATTATACTTTGGACTGAAAAGTAATGAAAGAGTAAGGACAATCATTATATTAATGAAATGTCAATGAAGCATGTTTGCTTTTCCCACTTGTTATGAAAATAGTCTTGCTTCACCTATTAGATTTTAACAGAAGTCAGAAAAAACAGTCTATGTCTTGCAAATTATTCTATCACATTATAAACCTCATGCATGACTCAAGAACCAGTTAAATTCTACACCATTTATGGAAGGTGCATTCTAAAATCGTACCTAAGGGGCGCCTCGGTGGCGCAGTCGTTTAAGAATCAGACCCTTGGTTTCAGCTCAGGTCATAATTTCAGGGTCTTGAATTGAGCCCCTGGTCAGACTCTGCGCTCAGCACAGAGTCTGCTTGGGTTTCCCTCTCCCTTTGCCTCTGCCCCTACCACACCAGCCCCCAGCACACTCTCCCTCTCTTTCTCTGTAAAATAAATAAATAAATCTTTTTTTAAAAAGTAAAAATAATAAAATTGTATCTAAGAATCTTTTTTAAGATTGTCCTGCTGCCTAATTTACCAACTAGATTTGCCTTTTTGAAAACTATACTAGCATCCACAATAAG
>NW_028028601.1:0-597 GCF_054177405.1 Leptonychotes weddellii
TGAAATCTTGCCATTTGCAATGATGTGGATGGAACTAGAGGGTATTATGCTAAGCGAAATGAGTCAATCAGAGAAAGACAATTATCATATGATCTCACTCATACGTGGAATTTAAGAAACAAAACAGAGGATCATAGGGGTAGAGAGGAAAAAATAAAACAAGATGAAATCAGAGAGGGAGACAAACCATAAGTGACTCTTAATCATAGGAAACAAACTGAGGGTCCCTGGAGGGGAATAGGGGGATGGGGTAACTGGATGATGGGCATTAAGGAAGGCACGTGATGTAATGAACACTGGGTAGTATATAAGACTGATGAATCACTGACCTCTACCTCTGAAACTAGTAACACATTATATGTTAATTATTTTAAATTATAAAATAAAAATTTAAATAAAAGTCTTGGTGGGGTTTAGCAAATGTGACTCCATCTGAGGCCCGTTGTTTTTTTTTTCAATATATTATGCATGAATTGGAAAAACATATCTAAAGCAATGTACACAATCCCACAAAGATTCATTAAAATGTCTTTTATAGGGTGTTTGGGTGGCTCAGTTGGTTAAGCGACTGCCTTCAGCTCAGGTCATGATCCCAGG
>NW_028028602.1:0-10509 GCF_054177405.1 Leptonychotes weddellii
ATATATATATATATATATCTCACATCTTCTTTATCCATGATTCTTGATTATGCATAACTAAGAAGTGACTTACCAAGTCTGGAAGAAAAAAAAAAAAAGAAACCATCAGAAAGGAATAGGCCAAATAATTCCTTGAGTTTATATAGAGATGGGCATAATTTGTATTCCCTCCAGCTAGAGTTGAAGGATCATGTAATACACAGGGCATCTGATAGAGTTCTCAGGATATCACCTTAGATAGGGAGGTAAATTAACACTAGACTCAAGAGTGCTCTGGGCTCATCTTAAGCAAGTAGAAAAACAAGTCTAGAAAGGATCTAACTCATTCCAAATAACTCAACTACATACCAAAACAAAGAGCAGTACTATTTAAAGGATTACAGTATAACACAGAAATCAACAATTTAATGTACAAAATATAGAGCATACAATAAAAAATTATCAGGCTTGCAAAGAAATAAGAAAATATCAATAATCAAGATAAAAATCAACAAATATAAACATATTCAGAAATAAATATTATTTGATAACCTACTGCATGCTGAGTAATCTTTAGAACAGTGTGAAGCAATGAGAAAAGAGTGAACATGTTAATTAATTACCTCATAATATGGTTAAGTTTAATTCCACTGTGAAAGAATATATTTTATAATGATTATATCCAAAAAATAAATGTATCCTTATTTTCTAGAGCAGCAGCAACTAAAAAATATATGTGAAAAACTAAATAATAGGAAACTGAAATAGTGTACAAAATAGGAAAAGTGAAAAGTTCTAAAATATTATAATTTCTTGCATTTTAGAAGTATAAAGATATGTGCACGTAGATAAGCTGCTGGTAGACATGAACAATAATACTTTATTTCAAGAAAATATTATGAGCGCAGTTGTTCTCAAGGTAGTGACAAGACTCAACTAACTTAAAATTCAACTAACTTAAGAGTCCAGGTTCAGTATATTTTATTATTCATTCTCCAACTTTCATAACAAAATTTTTTATCATCTAACTGTCTATTTTATGTTGATAATATTAAAATGGTTAAAATGCAATCTGCCTTGGCAATAGAAAATATAGAAGAAGATTAAGGGGTGCTATTGTGTAGGGGACAGTTACTAGACTGCAGACTCGACTCAGTAGCTAACTTTTCTTCTATACATGGCCAGATAAGAAATAGTTTAGATTTTGTGTGCCACGTAGTCTCTGTTATAACTACTAAATTTGGCTGCTATAATATGAAAGCAGTAATAGATAAGGCATAAATAAATAGCCATGACTGTATGTTGCAATAAAATTTTATAAAAACAAATAGTGGTCTGGATTTGGCCCCTGGGCTACAGCTTTTTGATATCTGCCCTAAGCTATGACATTTGTAGTATCTCTCAATGTAATACATGAGAGAAAATCTTAAGAAATTGGCATTATAGGTTTTCAGGGAAATTCTTAGGATGGGTGTAAACTTCTATTAGGATTAATGTAACAGGTGAGTAAAACAGATAGTTGTAGGAACCAAGGCCTGATTTAGAGCAAAGTAGATCAAGAATTGAAAGCAAAAAGCAGGTTGACACACAAAAAGAAGAAAGGATAGTTTCCATGACTGGATGCAGGTGGGACCTGTGTGTGCCATATGGAAGTTAAGAACCAAGGCTCTGGGGGTTCCTTGGTAGCTCAGTCAGTAAAGCATCTGACTCTTGATTTTTGGCTCAGGTCATGATCTCAGGGTCCTGGAATCTAGCCCCAAATGGGCTTGCGCTCAGTGGGGAGTCCACTTGAGATTCTCTCCCTCCCCTTCTGCTTCTCTCCCTCCCCTTCTGCTCCTCCCCCTGACTTGTGCACTCTCTTGCTCTGTCTCCCTCTAAAATAAATAAATAAATCTTAAAAAAAAAAAGAACTAGGGCTCTGAAGACAGTCAGTTGAGTGTAAATCCTGACTTTGTTCTTTAGTAACCAATGAAAAAAGAGGAGCAATAATCTTATGAAAGTTTCTCATCCTCCTTAAGCCTTTATTCACATAGTAAGATGGAAGAATACACTACTTAAAGGATTGTTGAGATAATTACATGAAATACATGCATTGCATTTAGCACTCTCCCTGAGATAGCAGGCGTTTAAAAAATGTTGGCTGCTATTATAGGGTAAATCTTGCTATGAGAGATTAATTTTCGACTATTATTATTTTTTTTATGGACACTTTGATGTGCTATAGTTCAGATGGTATTTTAGGGGCGCCTGGGTGGCTCAGTTGCTTAGGCAACTGCCTTCGCCTCGGGTCATGATCCCGGGGTCCTGGGATTGAGCCCTTCATCAGTGGGGAGTCTGCTTCTTCCTCTTCCTCTGCCTGCCGCTCTCCCTGCTTGTGCTCTCTCTCTGTCAAATAAATAAAAATAAAATCTTTAAAAAAAAGATGGTATTTTAAAGTCTTAAGCTGTGAGAAAACAAAGTACAGAAGTAGCAAGTTGCCGTTAATCATGAGAACTGACAGTATTCCAAGAGAGTGGCTACTGAGTCTAGTCTGCAGTCTCGTAACTGTCCCCAACTTGTTTGTTTTTATCAGTGAGGATTTAAGTACAGAAACTGAGAGTAAACATTTTGGAAAATTGTACTACGATTTGACAGATTAATAGCATGTCTTTGAATTTAATAACCAAAAAATAGGGCTTTTTTTGTACTTTTTTAAAAAAAAGTTTTATTTTACTGGTAATATATTTATTGCACATTATGGAAATATCAGGTTGAAGTGAAGGAAAAGAAAAAAAAATCCTCTCATTTATCACACAATGTGGGAAACACGAGAGTTTTTCCTTGGCTATAGACCTGGAGTTTCCAATAAAGTAAATATTCCTTTATTTTTTTTTTTCTTGAGAATTTTATCTAATTCATTCCCAGTTTAATTCATTTTATCAAAAACAGACTTTAATAGAATAAGAAGAATTTGGCTGTAGCCACAAGGAAATACGCTTATTTTTATCATCTTTAGCTTTTATAAAGCTGAATAAGAAAATATCATTCTAAATGTTTTTATGTGCTATTAGTTGTTTGTGAATATCTCCTCTGTCTAGCTGTAGCTAATCAAAAAAGTTAAATCTTGTTGTCATTTAATAGGTAGCCTAAATTACACAGGGTGACATTTAGCTTTAATGATTTCAATTTTCTTCCATCATTCTTTCTACTAAATTGTTCTAACTGTAATATTGTACTTTATGTGAGGAGGAAAATTATAGCATTCCAAATAAGAAGTGTTTGTTCTGCTTTATCTTCTATAGATTTTTCAAAAGGAGTACAATGTATTAACACATAGTCAAATAAAATCAACTTGCAAATGCTTTCTTTTCAGGATTCTAAGAATATTCTAGCTTCTAACATGGTGCTTTTCCTACTGAAATTTACAGTCCAGCCTGAGGGGTTTAGTAGAAAGTTATTTAACACTTGCTTCTGAGTGAGATGAGCATAATGGCCCAATTTACAGGAAACAGCCAAAGCTAGTATTTATGTCTTTTTTTCTTATTTTATTGTTTATGAAGTACTTCATGTATGGTCCCATTTGATTACCTGATCTTAAATTCCATTTCACAAAAGGAGGCAAAGGCAGTGATTGACTGGTGCATGATCTTACAACTAGTAAAGGATCTGGAATTTGAATCTGAGTTTTCTAAACTCAGTCTCCTGTTTCTCTGTTTGTTCAGCTTTACTCTGCCATCTAATTGCCTATGCCTTTGCCATAGAATTTCTTTGCCTGGCTGTGTTTACAGCCTGTTGATTTAAGGAAACTGTATCAAATCCCCCAGTTATCAGCATGGAAAAAATCCAAACCCTTTCAAAGGTTCACTGTTATTGAATATTCATTAATTGGAAACCACTACCAAAATATGCTGAGTTGTGTTAGTCTCTGAAGTATAAAGAGGAGACAGAATTCAGATGCATGAGGGAAACCAAACTTCTGAAAATGTTGCAAGTAATTGGCATCCCTTAGACAGTGCCACCTTCCAGGTTTATCTGCATATAACCCCACAATCCCAGCATAATTGCATTCTCATAAAATGAAGCATCCTAAAACTATAGAAAAAATTTTCTGGCATTGGCGGGTAGGTTATAACTCTGTAGAAACTGCAATTGCCCTAGAGAAAACTTTTGATATGGAAAATAGCTCAGATTTATCCCAATGCCTCTTACAATTAGCTCTTTTACTAAATGGGCCTATTAATCTCAATATTTCCAGGATAATTGTTTATGGCTCAGTGATAAATATCAAGGCACCATCTGCACATAAAATCTTTTTATATTCCTTTCCTCTTGTTAGTGTATCCTGATGGTAATGCTATTCACAAGGCTATGTATTTACTGGTAAAGAAATAGTACATGTTCCTTGTTGAGCTTTTGGTGACTTTATATACACCAAACATATTTTCTAATTTTACCTTTTGTGGGGAACTGTTCTGCTCTGAAAATTAGTAAAAAGTAAGGATCTATGTAACCCGTGGACTTAAAGTAGCAACCCTGGTTCACCTTGTCTTGGAGTTGTACCCATAGGGTAGATAGTACAGTTCAAGGAATTGTGTGGCAGAATACTAAAGATGTTCTCACCAGGAACTTGTTTGTAAATGGTAAATCGTATAGTATGTTTAAGTAATTGTGAAATATGTGACACTGACAGAAGAAAAGAAAACTCATGTAGGTAATGACCTCTTTTTGCTATGCCATTTATAAACAAACGGGAAATGTAACCATTGTGAAATTTCATCAAAATAACCCCAGAGTAGGACGCCTGGTGGCTCGGTTGGTTAAGCATCTGTCTTCGGCTCAGGTTGTGATCCCAGGGTGCTGGGATTGAGCCCCACATCGAGATCCCTGCTCAGCGGGGAGTCTTCTTCTCCCTCTCCCTTTGCCCCTCTCCCCGATCATGCTCTCTCTCTCTCAAATAAATAAAATCTTAAAAAAATAAACCCAGCATATTTATAACCATAATGTGCTTAATTCTTATTATAAAAGAAGAATAATATATTTGTCAACAGTTTTTCTTAACTCTGAGCTCAAATGTGCAACCAACCTAATTCATATCCTTTTGTGGGATTATGACTTTCAACATAGGGTTGAGGGTGGCATATATCATAATAAATCATGTATACATTTGGTGAAGTGTCTTAATTTCCATTTCACAGAAAATGTGCAGATGCATTGATTGACTTGTTAAAGGTTATTTTTGAAATCTGTATTGACTTTTCTCACTTAAAAATTATTCCACGGATTTATAAAATGGGAGGTAACATTTTTCACTATTCACATCTCCATTTCTTCATTCCTTTGTGTGGGTATTTACTAAGTGGAAACAACTGGGCATTATCTTCATAAACTATTTCTTGTCATGTACTACCAGGTTACAGAATCATACAACATTAATTCATTCATTTTTAAAAAAATATCCTGAGTGTATTCTGTACTATGTATCTTGATAAGCAGATTTACTTGTCAGTAAAATTCTCCCAAGACTGCGTGCTGTAGATACAATAATTTCTCTTTCACAGATGAGAAAGAAGGACCAAAAATCTTGAGCCAGTAGCCCAAAGACATGTATCCAGTAAATGAGAAAGAAGGAATTAGGAAATTAAACTTCTAAATTAAGATGAGGGTTCTTTCGGTTCTTTCCAGTTGCTTTTCAAACAAATGTTACTAACTTTATTCAGACACTTGTCTATGACATCTCCAGAAAAGGGCAGAGACGGATTAGAAGCAAATGCTTATGGTCTGAGAATATGGAGAAGAGTAGAAAAGAGAACACTTACTGAATACTTTTATTTTCAGGTACTTTATATTTTTCTCTTTCTAAATTTTATCTATAAGGAACACTATAGATTATATACACTGAACAGTATAGTCAGAACAAATAATCCATTCAAGATCATACAGTTTATAAGAAGAGAGGTGCAAATCCATAATTTCTGTTTTTAAGCTAAGGCTGTTATTCAGTAGTTGGCATTTCTCAAACATTAGTAGGCTGCTGTAACAACTACGGACCAGTTAAAGCACAGATTCCAGAGCAGTGACATCAGCATAATGGTGGAGCAGATTACTCCCAAGTCTTGTACTCACACAGAAACATCAGAAGAAAAGAAAAGAGAAAAAACAGAAAATGTCAGAACCAACTTTGATGGAACCCTGGAAAACAGTTAAAAGTTTGTCACAACCAAGTGAATGCTGAATCAAAAAAAAGGCAACTTGAAAACATAAGGAAAGTTTTCTGGTGTTTTAATTTGCCCTTGCCTCACTCCTTCCCTGAAGCATGCCAGTCCTAAATCAGAGGCAGCCCTCTTCTCAGTGTGGGATGCTAGTTTCAGGTACCAGAGTGAGGAGTGCAGATCTCATTTGCAGATTATTGAGTTTGCCAGTTCTGCACTGTCTGGGGCTACCGGAAGGAATGTGCAAGTGCTCGTATCTATTTTGCCTACATCAGAACTCGAGCCATAGAAGTGGTAAGCGTGGCTGGAAAACTCTGCAAGGTGAACTAACAAAACTGCAGATGCCTGGGGCAAGAGATTATGTATAAAACACACAACTGACCATCAAAAGCATAGGAGGAAAAGCTGGGTGAGATTATGTCAGAAATTAGGACATTCAAAAGCACTTGTGTATACAGAGTGTTTAGAAAGCCATGTGCAACAAACAACAGAACACCAAAAATATATAACACAAAAAATGACAGAATTGTAGGGGGAATAGACCTACAATAATAGAGACTTCAGTATACCACTTTTTAATAAGAGAACACTTATATAAAAGATCAGTAAGGAAATAGAGTATAATATAATAATTTATAATATAATATAATAATATAATATAATATAATCAGTAAGGAAATACTATAAACAAACTAGACCTAACAATGTACAGAATGCTCCCCACAACAGGAGCGGAACTCCTTCTCAAGTGCACGTGAGACATTTCCAAGATAAATCATATGTCATACCACACAGAAGCCTCAATGAATTTATAAAGAATGAAATCGTACAAAGTATCCTCTCCAACAATAAAGGAATGGAGCTGGAAATCAAGAACAGAAGGAAAACTAGAGAATTCACAAATATGGGGAAATTAAACTACACTCTCTTAAACAACCAGTAGGTCGAAGAAGAAATCACAAGGGAAATTAGAAGATAGAGACAAATTAAAATGAAACACAACATACCAAACTAATGGGATGTAGTAAAGACAGTGCTGAAGAGAAACTGATAGCTATAAATGCCTGCATTAAAAAGGATCGCAAATCAATAACTAACTGTACATCTTTAGGAAATAGAAAAGATGGGGGCACCTGGGTGGCTCAGTCGTTAAGCATCTGCCTTTGGCTCAGGTCATGATCCCAGAGGCCTGGGATCGAGCCCCGCATCAGGCTCCCTGCTCTTTGGGAAGCCTGCTTCTCCTCTCCCTCTGTTGCTCCCCCTGTTTGTGTTCCCTTTCTCATTGTCTCTCTCTCTCTCAAATAAATAAAATCTTTTAAAAAAAAGGGAAATAGAAAAGATGAACAAACTAAAACCAAACAGTAGCAGAAGAAGAGATATAATATAGCCTAGAGAAGAATTAAAAAAAAAAATAGGGAATAGAAAAACAATACCAAAAAACAATAAAACCAAAATTGGTTTTTAAAAAAATCAACACAGAGAAAGGAAGAAAGGAAAAATTAATTTGCAAGTATTAAATAATCAGAAGCATGAAACAGGCTTCTGCAGGACTAAGTTTGATAAAATGTGTGTAGTTTAATATAATGTAAGACCTATATCATTTCACACTTATATCCTTGGTGAATATCTTAGAAAAGATCACCATGAGCATCAGTGGAGGAGATGGACTATCTTAAATGGCAGAACCTTGGAAATTTAAGACCAAACTAACATTTCATTGTTTATCTTTGATCCATAAAATTATTTGGAGCAAGTTAAACTATCTTAGCATGGGTTGGATAGGGCATAATATTTCTCTGCTGAGTTCCCAGTACCTTAAATTCAAACTTCTGAAGACATATGTTATGACCTTTAGAAGAGGATGTAAATTCCTTATGAAACTAGTAAAACTGAAGGGAAAATTGTTTAAATCTTTATCTTTATAGAACCTTTCCTCAATTACATGTGCAATATAAAATATATGTCTTCTGGGGCGCCTGGGTGGCTCAGTCGGTTAAGTGTCTGCCTTCGGCTCAGGTCATGATCTCAGGGTCCTGGGATCGAGCCCCTCATCGGGCTCCCTGCTCAGCAGGAAGCCTGCTTCTCCCTCTCCTACTCCCCCTGCTTGTGTTCCCTCTATCGCTGTGTCTCTCTCTGTCAAATAAATAAATAAAATATTTTATAAAATAAATAAATTAATTAATTAAATATATGTCTTCTTAACCCATCCAGGCTCTCTAAAGTAACCTGTCTTTGGGGCGCCTGGGTGGCTCAGTTGGTTAAGCGACTGCCTTCGGCTCAGGTCATGATCCTGGAGTCCCGGGATCGAGTCCCACATCAGGCTCCCTGCTCAGCAGGGAGTCTGCTTCTCCCTCTGACCCTCCTCCCTCTCGTGCTCTCTGTCTCTCATTCTCTCTCTCGCAAATAAAAAAAAAAAAAAAAAAATTTAAAGTAACCTGTCTTTGTTTATCTATGATATTATTTACCTCTTTAAAATGTTTCTGTTAAAATCTTCATGATACCTCCTGAATCTGAAATTATTTATTTATGTATCAACTGTGTATCTAATATATGTTTTCTCATTAAATGTAAACTGCTTAGGATTTGGGCCTCTTCTACATCACCAGCTCCTGTAACAGGGTTTATTTATTTATTTATTTATTTTAAAGATTTTTTTATTTATTTGACAGAGAGAGACACAGCGAGAGAGGGAACGCAAGCAGGGGGAGTGGGAGGGGGAGAAGCAGGCCTCCCGCGGAGCAAGGAGCCCGATGCGGGGCTCGATCCCAGGACCCTGGGATCATGACCCGAGCCGAAGGCAGACGCTAAACGACTCAGCCACTCAGGCGCCCCTGTAACAGGGTTTATAACATAGCAAGAGCTCAAGAAATATTTTTTAAATGAGTGCTAAAGGAAAATGTTATTATCCTCTTTACCCTAAATACGGAGACTTTTCTTCCAACAAACCTATTTCCTCGTCCACACTTACTGACTATTCTCTTTGTCCTCTTTTTGTTCTGCCTGTTCCAGGATTTTTAGACACTTTCCATCTGATTTTTGTCACTAATCTTTTACCTATTCTAGGTAGATGCCAGATGTTCCCAGTGACTACACTTTAAGCACCTACGTGACCATACCATTG
Source organism: Leptonychotes weddellii (assembly GCF_054177405.1). Classification (NCBI taxonomy): domain Eukaryota; kingdom Metazoa; phylum Chordata; class Mammalia; order Carnivora; family Phocidae; genus Leptonychotes; species Leptonychotes weddellii. The sequence continues at coordinate 9,289 of NW_028028602.1, forward strand.
CTATGCTCAAAATTAAACCAATAAAATATTCAAGGCCTCCACACTTCAACTCTATCCTCAGTTTCTGAACACACCAATTTCCTATCAACTCTGGCTCACATGCACCAAAGTTCTCACTCTTTCTTAACTCCGGCAAGAATGACAGCTCTAGTCCATAGTTCCTTGCACACCAGGAACTACGTTAAGCGCTAAAATTCATTATCTCATATAATCTTCACAACACTCCTGTAATTTAGATGCCACTGTTACATTCATTGTTATTTGCATGGGACAGGAACTTTGCCACAGGGTGCAGAGGGTCAGAGCTGGGATTCTAGTTGCTATTGCTCTGGCAGAAGATCCTGCCCTCCCTGCCACTGTTCTTCATGCTGCCCCTGTTTCCTGCTCAGAGAAGTGTTTGTATGCTTGCTCCCCAGGTATTTACAATGGATCTCTCAGCTTCAAGGTGCAATTCAAATGCCACATCCAACTTGATGCTCTGAGTTGTAATTAAATTCTTGTTTTTCTACATTTTCTTATCCTTTTTATACTTATATAGCAACCTTTGTGTTTTTTGCTGTGCTATAGTCAGGCATATGGAAGTCCACTTTTATAATCCCAAACATATTTTTATACTCATTCATGCCTGGCCTCCAAATGCATTCATTAAAAAATTTCTGAAATGTTTTTCTTAACAATCTGAACAAAAAATGTAAACAACAACAACAAAACTCCCAAACATTTCCATGATATTTTTCTTGGTTGTGTTTGTTAAAACAAAACAAAACAAAAAATCAAAGAGGCATATAATGAAATGTCAGAACTTAAGGAGAATAACAAGAGGGAATTGTTCAACTCTACTTCTAATAGATTTAGCTGAATCCCAGGAAGGCAAAAAGGCAATTTGCAAGTTAAATTGCTAATAAACCCAAACCCAATTTTGTAATCACTTTTCCTGAGCTGATAAGCTGCGGGTTCATGAGGGAACACTGACTTATTTCCTAGAAGGCACCAGAGAACACCCGAGCTCCTGTCACTTCCTCCTCCAGTTTATCTCCTCCTGCTTAAATAAGCTAGAATCAGTAAAACAGGTTTATCTTTTCCAAAAAGGAAAGAAGGGAGAGAGGAAGGGAGGGAGGAAGGAAGGAGAAAAAAGGGAGGGATATTTGGAATATAAGGATCAACATCAGAAAAATGAGGGAAGAATTAACTTATATTTTAAAAATATTTCTTCTTTCAGGC
>NW_028028603.1:0-597 GCF_054177405.1 Leptonychotes weddellii
AGGATTTGATTTTTTATGATCATTTCAGTAGTACCTTTCCTTCGGTAAGTATACCTGTGCAGGAGAAACAGACTCATTGCAAAAGCAAGATAGGGAGGAATGGAGATTTGCAGAGAAGGAAATGGATTATAGAAGAAAGTCAGCACCCTACCTCTGTTTCTGTCAGTCTGAGGTGAGGGGTGGTCAGCTGCCTGAAGCAAGGACTCTCATTCTCCTAGCTCCATCTGATTTCCTAGTTGGGGCCCAGAGAGGGGAGGGAGAAGACACTTTGAAGCGTCTCTGCCCTTACCGTCTTAGCCATCAAGATGTGAGTGGGAGATAATGGCAATAGGATAGGAATTTTCCCTGCGCCCCTCCGGGCCACCATCCCTGGCTGAGAGAAGGCGGAGGCACGAGCTGAGCCCCTTCTTCACTCCCAGGGCCATCTGGTAGAGCTGCTGCCGCACCTCCTTCTGCCAGTAGGCATAGATGAGTGGGTTGAGCAGGGAGTTGCCCACGCCGAGCAGCCACAGGTACCGTTCCAGCACCAGGTAGAGGTAGCACTTCTGGCAGGCCACCTGCACAACGCCAGTGATAAGGAAGGGGGACCAGGACAGA
>NW_028028604.1:0-597 GCF_054177405.1 Leptonychotes weddellii
AACAATGAATCATGGAACACTACATCAAAAACTAATGATGTAATGTATGGTGATTAACATAACAATAAAAATTAAAAAAAAACAACTGTTATCATACTATGTTGTCTGATCTCAATACAATTAAATTACAAGTCAATAAGGAAGTATATAAACATAAAATCCCCACACATTGTAAATTAAAAACATAATATTTCTAAAGACTTATTTATTTATTTATTTGAGAGAGAGAACCCATAGCAGGAGGGACAAGGGGTGAGGGAGAGAGAATTTTAAGACCTCTTGCTGAGCACTGAGCCAGACATGGGGCTCAATCCCACAACCCTGAAATCATGACCTGAGATAAAACCAAGAGTTGGTTGCTCAACCTACTGGGCCACCCAGGTGCCCCCAAAATAGACTACTTCTAAATACCTCACAGGACAAAGAAGATACAGTGAAAATTAAATATACATATATATTTATATATGATATATAACATATATATTAAAAGCTAACTAATAATTAAAATCCAACATATAAAATTGTACAGGTTGCAGTTAAAGTTGTACTATAGGGAAAGTTTTAGCCTTAAATATGTGTATTAGAAAAGAAGGCTTA
>NW_028028605.1:0-597 GCF_054177405.1 Leptonychotes weddellii
CTAAAACTAATGATGTAATGTATGGGGATTAACATAAGAATAAAAAAAAAAAAAGATGGGCTGGTGGAATCCCATGCTGCCCCTTATAATGCTTCCCCTGTGTGTACTCAAAGAAGATTCCTATCAAAGTTTTGGAGCTTTGACGCATTTAGTTAGGATACTTGGTTCTCTATATTACCCGCTCCCTGGTGTTTAATGCATCTGGCAAGGTGATTGCTGTTTGAGCATCACTGGTTACTCTTAATAATGCAGAGATACCGTTTATGCTCTTTTTGAATTAGGTGACCCTCTGGATTCTATTTTTATATTATCAGACAGAAAAATGAGAGCTTGTTTAAATTATTAAATGGAAGGAAAAGTGAGGACCACAATGAAGTGAAAAATAACACCTTATGAGCCATCACTTTAAGATTATCAGATTTGACACATTGAATATTAGGGAAAAGGTGTTGTTTTCAAGAAAATATGCCAATAATTTAGAATATTTGGAGTTATTTCCTTAGAATATAATAAAAATTCTTTCTTAACTAGAAAAATTTTTAGAGAATTATGTGCAAAACACATATTAGAGCTCAAATAAATATTGACCTTTTTTTT
>NW_028028606.1:0-597 GCF_054177405.1 Leptonychotes weddellii
CCCCATTTACAATGTACTAGGGTTCCACGGTGTGTATACACACACACACACAGTAAAATATTATTCAGCCTTAAAAAGGAAATGCTGTTATTAGAGATAACATGGATAAACATAGGGGACATTATCTTAAGTGAAATAAGTCAGAAAGACAAATACTGCACAATACCACTTATATATAGAATTTTTAAAAAGTCGAAGTTGAACTCAGAAGCAGGGAGTAGATTGGTGTTTATCAGGGGCTGGGGACTGGGGACAATTGGGAGATATTGGTCAAAAGATACAAAGTTTCAGTTGCATAGGATGACTAAATTCTGGAGATCTAATGTATGGCATGGTGACTGTAGTCAATAATACTTTGTTTTTAAAATTTGCTAAGAGAGTAGATCATAAGTGGTAATTCACCACCAAAAAAGGTAACTATGTGAGGTGATAGAAATATTAATTAGCTTGATTATAGTAATAATCATTAATCATTTCACAACATACACAAATATAAAAACATTGTTATAGTATCTTGATGAATTGACCACTTTATCATTATTATAATGACTTCATTGTCTCTTGTGACACTTTTTGACTGGAAGTCTATTTTGTCTG
>NW_028028607.1:0-597 GCF_054177405.1 Leptonychotes weddellii
GGGACTCGATCCCGGGACTCCAGGATCATGACCTGAGCCGAAGGCAGTCGCTTAACCAACTGAGCCACCCAGGCGCCCCATAAAGTTATTTTATACTTGAGCATGTGTAGTTTGTTTAATTGGTTAGAAATCGATGCTAGGAATTACAGTTTTTATGTGGCTGCCAGCGCTGAGGTGGACAGCCTCCTACCCATCCCAAATACATAGAAAGGTCAGATAAAATATGTAGCTGAGGGGCGCCTGGGTGGCTCAGTCCGTTATGTGTCTGTCTTCGACTCAGGATCCCAAAGTCCTGGGATCAAGTCCCGCATCGGGCTCTCTGCTCGGCAGGGAGCCTGCTTCTCCTTCTCCCCCGACTTGTGCTCTCTCTCTCTCTCAAATAAATAAATAAAATCTTAAAAAAAAAAATGTAGCGGAGATAAACAGAAAGGGAAATAAATCCTCGTGTTGGAAAGAAAAAGAACTCAATGGCAGTGAAGTCTGGTCAGAATGAAGCCATGGCAATCCACAGAGATGTCCCATTTGGACGTGGGCTTTTAGGGGGCCAGGCACGGGGATTGTACCACCTACATGGGAAGTGGGGAAGAACTCTCTGGT
>NW_028028608.1:0-597 GCF_054177405.1 Leptonychotes weddellii
ATTGTGTTTTTTCACCTTTTGGCATGCCTTGTAATTTTTTCTTGGCAGTTGGAAATGATATACTAGCTATAAGGAACTGCTGTATATAGGCCTTTCGTAATGTGATGGTGAGATGTGGGGGGAAGTGTCCTATTGTCCTATGATTAGGTCTCAGTCTTTAGTAAGCCTGTGCCTCTGGGCTGTTAACTTCACAAGTTCTTTTCTCCCTTCCTAGGAGAGGATGACTAGAGTGGGCTGGAGCTGGGTATTTTTCTTTTCCCATGCAATAGACTAGAGCTGATTGGAGTTGGGTATTTCCTTCCCCCCTAGTCAGTTACTCTCTGATAATACCCTAGCAGATTAGGCTCTGATTAACTAGGTTCTCCTAAGGTCAGGGCTTGTTAAGAAAGAACAGAGTGCGGGGCGCCTGGGTGGCTCAGTCGGTTGAGCGACTGCCTTCGGCTCAGGTCATGATCCCGGAGTCCTGGGATCGAGCCCCACATCGGGTTCCCGGCTCGGCGGGGAGCCTGTTTCTCCCTCTGACCTTCCCCCCTCTCATGCTGTTTCTCTCTCGCTCGCTCTCTAATAAATAAATAAATAAAATCTTTAAAAAAAAAA
>NW_028028609.1:0-597 GCF_054177405.1 Leptonychotes weddellii
AAACAAGGTGGCCTCAGCAAAGAGCCCAGTGGGCACGTGGTAGGTACTCAACGCACTGCATGGATTGCTCATGATTTCCTCTCATCCCCAGGACTCACGGAGTGGCCCCTAAACTAATGTGCTCCCCTCTCCTGTTCACCGTGTAGACGAGAAGATGCCCCCGGTGCCTGAGGTCAGCTTCACCTTCCCCAGCGCCACGTGGCAGAGCAACCCAGGCCCAAGTAAGGCCCCGATCCTGCCCCGGGACATCCGAGGTCAATGCCCACGCGGTCCCACAGCTCCTGCGCCCCTGTCTGCCCCCGCCACCGCCCCAGTCTGTCCATGCCGCTCCCCATGCGTCCCTGCTGAGCGTGCAGCGGCCACGTGATGGGACGGCTTGGTCTAGAACGTGAGCAGAACCACCACGCCAGCCCAGTGGTTGCCTTCAGAAACAACAATGCTTGTTTCGTGTAACTGATGGTTAGAACAACCTCCCAGAAGGGTTGTCCTAATTTTGCACATTCGCCCACAGCGTTGGGAAAGCGCCAGTTTGACCGTGACCCTGCCAGGCCTGGGCGTTAACCTCGAAACACAGAGGACACATCCCATGCCTCTTCT
>NW_028028610.1:0-597 GCF_054177405.1 Leptonychotes weddellii
AAAAAAATAAAGATAATATTAGACTTTTTTATTTACAGCATTGTCAGTTGATAAATATCTACTTAATTTTAAGTGAGAAATTGTTCTTACCCAAGAATTCTATTCCCAGGTAACATTTTATTCCCATGCATGATTATGAGAAGAGCCTTGTGCAGATATGTGTGGGTCTAGGAAAAGGTTATCCATTAAAAAAACTCAAAGGCTACACCTGCAAGCTGTGACATGAATAAGAAATAAAAATCTTATGATGCACTCTATTCATTATTTTTATTTTTCCTTGTTTTCTAAAACACCAATTTCCACTTTTATATTTACGAGCTCCTTAATCAACTTTTTGAGTATATTTTGATATTTTTCTTACTTCTTCACTGAATAGGATTCACTTAATTTTATTTTATTTTATTTTTATTCTTATGTTAATCCCCATACATTACATCATTAGTTCTAGATGAAGTGTTCCATGATTCATTGTTCGTGCACAACACCCAGTGCTCCATGCAGAACGTGCCCTCCTCAATACCCACCACCAGGCCAACCCATCCTCCCACCCCCCTCCCCTCTAGAACCCTCAGTTTGTTTTTCAGAGTCCATCTTCTC
>NW_028028611.1:0-596 GCF_054177405.1 Leptonychotes weddellii
AGCCTAGATGTCCATCGACAGATGAATGGATAAAGAAGATGTGGTATATATACATACACAATGGAATATTATGCAACCATAAAAAACCTGAAATCTTGCCATTTGCAATGACATGGATGGAACTAGAAGGTATTACGCTGAGTGAAGTAAGTCAGAGAAAGGCAAGTATCATATGATCTAACTGATATGAGGAATTCTTTTTTTTTTTTTTAAAGATTTTATTTATTTATTTGAGAGAGAGAGAATGAGAGAGAGCACATGAGAGGGGGGAGGGTCAGAGGCAGAAGCAGGCTCCCTGCCGAGCAGGGAGCCCGATGCGGGACTTGATCCCGGGACTCCAGGATCATGACCTGAGCCGAAGGCAGTCGCTCAACCAACTGAGCCACCGAGGCGCCCGTGATATGAGGAATTCTTAATTTCAGGAAACAAACTGAGGATTGCTGGAGTGGTGGGGGGTGGGAGGAGTGGGGTGGCTGGGTGATAGACACTGGGGAGGGTGTGTGCTATGGTAAGCACTGTGAATCACAGACCTGTACCTCTGAAACAAATAATACATTATATGTTTAAGAAAAAAATAGATAGTAGGAAGGGAAAAA
>NW_028028612.1:0-596 GCF_054177405.1 Leptonychotes weddellii
GCCTCAGATTCACTTCTCCGTACATCCTACCTTCCAGAAAGTGGTCGCTTTTCTGTTCAGAGAGTTGTTGCTATTCTTTTCTTCGATCTCCTGTTGAGTTTGTAGGTGTTCAGAATGGTTTGACAGCTATCTAGCTGAATTCCTGGGACCAGACGAAATTTAGGTCTCCTACTCCTCTGCCATCTTGCTCCACCCCTCCAGCTTTGCTTTTCTTTTTCAAGATTGCTTTGGCTATTTGGGGTCTTGGTGGTTCCATATAATTTTTAGGATTTTTTGTTCTAGTTCTGTGAAAAATGCTGTTGGTATTTTGATAGGGATTGCATTAAATGTGTAGATTACTTTGGATAGTATGGAGATTTTAACAATATTTGTTCATCCAATCCACGAGCGTGGAATATCTTTCCATTTCTTTGTGTCATCTTCAATTTTATGGAAATATTCTTAAGCTAATGATTTATCTTTATGATTACAAGTGAGTTCATGTTTTCCTTCTTTCGTCATTTGTGGAAAATAATATTTTTCTAGTACTTTTTTCTATTTATCTAAGCAGATTTAATGTCATAAAGTTTTCCATGGTATTATGTTAGAATTTAAAA
>NW_028028613.1:0-10509 GCF_054177405.1 Leptonychotes weddellii
ACGATTCACTGTACACAGAAAAGTCTTTTATGAGTGATGTTGGCTTACCAGAGACAAGAAACAAAGTTGGTTCCCAGATCTTAGAAGGAGGTTGTAGGGAAGCCTTCTGGAAATCTCGGGCCCTTCTCCAAATGAGAACTTATCTTTACAGAAGATAAACTGTATCTTTTGTAAAGAGGGAGTTCTTAAGAGAACTACTTCATTATCATATCAGTTGGTGATAATCCCTGCGGGATCCTTTTTATCACATTAGGCCTTAGATGCTTTGTTTCCAATCTCTACCAAGAAGGAGTTGAATTGGTTAATTATCCTGGAAGTGGTTCAGCTGCAAAGGGTTTCGAATAATTTTGCTGTTTGTTATTATGAACAAGGATGAAAGCTGCTCATTTTGTTTCTAATTTTATTCTCTTTTAGGTGAATTATCTGAACCCTTCACAAAGAGTACATTTAAATGGATAATTCTAAAACACAGCCTTAAAAAATTAATGGGTTTATTGAAAAAGATGTAAAATACAGAGGAGCAAAAGCTATCCCCACATTTATGTATGTATACGTGTGTGTATACACATGCATGGATTTTTTTTTTCCAGCAGAAATGGTGCATTAGTGGGGAATTTTTCAATTTCAAGTGCCTGAACTTTACCACTCAAACTAGCTTAGGCAAGAAAGGAATATTCATTGACTCATAAAACAAACTTAAGGAAAAGTCAGGGTTATTTCTGGCCTCAGTGACCAAAGACTTAAAGTCTCTCAGGACTGCTTCCCTGCTTCTGGCTCTCTGTGACCCTCTCACTCTCTCAGGCTGCAGTTCATGTGGCAGGAAACAGGCTGCCCATCACCTCTTCCCATCTTCACCTGTAGGCAGGAAAAGGTCTTTGTTCTTTGGTTCCAGATTCAGAAGTGCCAGGCCAGGTCCTGACAGGCTCAGCTTGAGTTACCTGCACACTCTCTGACAGAACGTCATGGCCAGGTGGCACGGTGCTGTGACCAGCTCAGTCGGGGTCCAGTCCCCACTTCCAAACCACACCCGGTGACAGAGGGAGGGTCGTGTAAGAAGACACCAGCTCGCATCTGAACCAGGGTGCTGTTTTCTCCAGAAAGATCAGGTACCATTTCTTGTAGAAGGATAGTGTGCGGGTGGACAAATGACAAATATCTACTACATACCAATGGGATCATATTTCACCTGTTTTGCCACATGGTTTTTTTTTTTCCATTTTTCATTTTTCCATGTTCTACGTTATTTCAGTGGTGATAGCATTTAATGGCAGAACGCTATTCTGTCCTGGAACCCAGACATGATGACTAGAAGTGACCAAGACCAGAGGCACCCACTAAGGTTGGCAGAGCAGGGAGACAGAGGATGCCCAAGTCCTTGAAGGCATCCCAGAGTTGCTGTCCCAGCCCTAGTTCCTACACTTTTTTTTTTTTTAGATTTTATTTATTTATTTATTTGACAGAGAGAGAGAGTGCATGAGCAGGGAGAGGGGCAGAGGCAGAGGGAGAAGCAGGCTCCCCGCGGAGCAGGGAGCCCGACGCGGGGCTCGATCCCAGGACCCTGGGATCATGACCTGAGCCGAAGGCAGACGCTTAACAGACTGAGCCACCCAGGCGCCCCCCTACACTTCTTGATACATGAGAAAAACAGCCCCTAATTTGGAGACACCACAGGAGTCAGGTTTCTTTTACATATAGCCAAGTGCAGTTCCTTGTAGAGATGCTTCCAGGCAGCCTTCTGCCATTAAAAGTAGGCCAGGAAATTTATCACCAACGGGAGGAGAAGTGGGAAAGTGATGATAAGAACCGCAGAGGGGTTGAAAGGGAAACTGACATAAAAGAAATTGCTGCCTGTTTCTTATTTGAACTGTGAATGGAAACTGACCCAGAGAGCATCCCCAAGTCAACATGTGGTAGTTACATTAGGGTAGAAATGGCAGCCATAAATGAATTGGGCAGAAAGAGGGTCAGAGGTAGCACCCCAAGACTTATGCTGTAGAGCATGGAGGGTTCTAGAAGTCTCCAAGTGCTTCCGATGAAGGTAATCTGAGTAGCCGAATTTGAGAGCCAGGAAGCCTCCCAAAGGGTCACCATATGGCTGAGGACCTGTGGCCAAGGTGTCAGGGCAGGAGCCCAAACAGGTACCAGAGAGAACAGGCCGCCAGGCGTGAACGGTCAGTGGAGATGAAATGAGTCCAGAGGCTGACACGGACATCTGGTGAGGTGAGGTGAGCACGAGTGGATGAGCAGGAGCCAGTGGAGAAGGTCAGCTGAGAATTGGGGCCCCTTTCCCCAGTGCTTGCCCTTGTAACCCCACATCATCTTGGGAAAGGGTAAGTGGAGGGGAGACCCTGGGGGGAGATAGACAGCTCTCATAGGGAGTTTAAACTTTAAATTGACTAAGGTTTACCCAAATTTGACTATTTTAAACCCAAAATGTTATTTTAAACTAGTAAGCTGAATAACTGCCCAGGAATGAGAATCTCCTGAGGAATCTTAGTTTAATTATAGACACTTAAAAAAAAAAACCTTTTTTTTTTTTTTTTTTACATCTGTGTCATACTGGGTACATTGTGACTGCCCTCCCCCCGTTCCCCCATACATGTCTCTACTAGAAGTTTCCTGAAGGAGGTGTCACAGGGGTTTGACAGAGTATGTCACAAGGAAAATGTCTTAAAATTCACTTTAGTCCTGTGGCAGCCAGTCTCCAAGGTGGCCCAATGATCTGTGCCCCCTAATATTCAAGTCCTAGTCCCATATTGTACCAGGGTTGGTCTGCACGACCAAGAGCACATGACAGAAGGGATGGGATATCACTTCCGAGATTAGGTAAGCTTCTGCTTCTTTCAACTCTCTCACTCTAGGGAAACTAGCTGCCATTGTTGTGAGGAGAGGCCTACGTGTGAGGAGACCGCCACATGAGTGAGCTTGGGAGCACATCCTCCAGCCTCAGTCAGGCCTTGGGATAAGTGCAGCCCCAGTCCACACCTGGAACACGATCTCATGGGAGACACTCAGTTAGAGACACCCAACTAATGTTCAGATTCCTGACCCATAGAAACCATAATAAATGTTTGTCGTTTTATACCACAAAGCTTGAGGGGTAATTTGTTATGCAGCAATAGATAATATACTCCCTTAGAAATTCCAGTTACATGGGGCGTCTGGGTGGCTTGGTCAGTTAAGTGTCTGACTTTTTTTTTTTTTTTAAGATTTTATTTATTTGCGAGAGAGAGAACGAGAGACAGAGAGCATGAGAGGGAGTGAGAGGGAGGAGGGTCAGAGGGAGAAGCAGACTCCCTGCCGAGCAGGGAGCCCGATGTGGGACTCGATCCCGGGACTCCAGGATCATGACCTGAGCCGAAGGCAGTCGCCCAACCAACTGAGCCACCCAGGCGCCCAAGTGTCTGACTTTTGATTTCAGCTCAGGTCATGATCTCAGGGTCGTGAGATTGAGCCCCATGTTGGGCTCTGTGCTGAGCGTGGAACCCGCTTAAGATTCTCTCTCTCTCTAGGGCGCCTGGGTGGCGCAGTTGGTTAAGCGTCCGACCCTTGGTTTTGGCTTAGGTCATGATCTTGGTGTCATGGAATGGGGTTCCACGTGGGGCTCGTGCTCAGCATGGAGTCTGCTTGAGAGTCTCTCCCTCTCCCTCTGCCTCCTACTTGTTCTCTCTCTCAAATCTTAAAAAAAAAAGATTCTCTCTCTCCATCTGCCCCTCCCCCCTGCTCACTCTCCCTCTCTCAAAAAAATAAAAACAAAAAAATTTTTAAAAATTTTAAAAATCCAGTTACAGCACCTGCTAAAAATCTTTCTCTCTTTTCATCCTCTCCTCCTGCATTGCCTTCTCTCTGGCACACCTGTAAGTACCCAACTCCTAACAGGTCATGGGCCTTCCCTAAGTGGCCACCTGGGGTACATGGCCTCATGTCCTCTAACTGGCTGTTTTTATTATACCATCAAACTTCTCCTCCCCTTCTTCTTCCCACACATCTGCTTATGATGAATACAACGCTGAGAGAACAAGGCTGGGGCAGAAGAAACAGAGGCCAGAGAGAGAGGTAAGGGATAGCCACAGTCAGGTTCAGTGACTTCATTCCTCTCCCCTCCACACTCCTTGCTGATTGACTGAAGAGCCATGGAATCTTCCTGATGGCAGAATTCAGAAAGACCCCAGAGGGGCCTGAAGATTCCTTTGATTCTCCAGGTCCTGAACTATATTCCAGTTATATGAGGCCTGGCACTCCCTAGGTTTGCAGGGTGTTCCTCGCTGTTTCTGGGTTCCCTTGAGATTTGTTTTCCCTATTTCCGTCTAACTAAAATACATCTGCTAAGCAAAACCAGACATTTGTTTATCATGGACAGAATTCTCCCAAATACTACTGTGGTTATCTTGCAGATAACTACAGTGACATAGCAAAAATAATTGAGATGCACTAGCTATATGGGGGGGGAAAAGACCATATTATTTGGTATTTAATATCTTCTATGGTTTCTCTCCCCTGTTGGCCTGTGAGCTTCATGAAAGCAATGGTCATACGTGATTCCTGTGGGTAACCACAGTGCCCGGAACAATCTGGAATGTAGACATTCCCAGTAACTATTTGTTGGAAGATGCACCATATATGTTTGTTGAAGGAATGGTTGAATTAGCATTGAGGGAGTCTTCACATTAGCCATGCACTGGTAATTCTAAAAGAACAGAATGTTGTTGTTGTTGTTGTTGTTGTTGTTGTTCTTCTTCTTCTTCTTCTTCTTCCTCTTCCTCTTCTTCGCACTGAATCAACAAATAGGGTAGACAGGTGCGTTTTCTTCATTGTAAAGAAAGGCTTCTATTATTTTTTAGGTAGGGCCTGGCCCAAAGTGAACACTAGTTCTCACATAAGACCCAGTAGCCTCCACAGTTTGGAACCCAATACACATTTCCTAGACTATTTGACACCCTCGCCAGCCTCCTCTGGCTATTATCAGGTGTGTTAACCAGTGGAATTGTGAGGCCAACGGAGGGGAGCAGAACCGTCTGTTTTCTGCTAACGGCTTCTGCCTGGAGTTTCTTAATGCATAGTCTGAGTTGCCCTGGAACCGGCTGGCGGCAGACACCATGCAGGCTCTGGCCCTCCGCGATCGGGGACCCGGCAGAGGAGCATCCACAAGCCGGCGGCGATGAGCTGCCCGGCGCTTGGCAGGGGGCGAGGTGCCAGAGCGCGGGAGACGGCGCCGTTGGCACGCGGCTGCTCCGCGGCAGTCGGGTGAGGCCACGAGTTTCGCGTCTGCAGATCCCTCTCTCAACTCGAGAGAAGCAGTTCCCGCCGTAGGGAGAACCGGGCTTAGTACTTGCCACCGCTTGGACCTGGGTATCCCGGGACTCCGAGTCCTTTGAGGTCTCGTTCGAGACTACATTTCCCAGAAGGCCGCGCGGTGATTGAAAGCTCTACCAGCCTATGGGCGGACGAGGCTTCTGGTCGCGGAAAATGAGGAGCCAATGGTAAGGGGACAGGGGCGGTGTTTTCCGGCTGCGGGCTGTCGAGCCTGGAGTCCCACCTGTGTCCCCACAGCCCTGTCACGAATCCCGGTCGGGTTCAGGGAGGGACTGCCTCGGCGTTGTGGGCCGGGTGCGGCTCGGCGGTGGAGGACTCTCACATCCTGCTCCATCCCCGGCCGGGCCCCGGGGCGGTGAGTGACGGGGGCAAGGAGACCGCTGCCGTAGCCTGGGAGCTGCTGAGGGGCGTGGAGGGGACTCGCCCGCCGCCGCGATGTGGTCCCTGCCAGGTCCCCGCGCTCGCCCTTCGGAGCCCGCGGGGCTTTGCTGAAGAGTGGGGACAGGTGGCTGCGGCTTTCTGTGCCGTCGTCGGGAGAGCCCATCCTCCCGATCAATGTTCTTGCTCCTCGGAGGTGGTCTCCGGGCTTCAGCTTAGCGCTGTGACCCTGTGACCGCGGCGCCCTGGTAGGGCCTCCAGCATTGGCAGGGGAGGGCGGGGGGACGGGTGTCGGCCCACCCGTGCCGTCATGTCCCTATTAATAACCCCAGCGAACGAACTGGTGCTGCTCACAGTGGCACTTAGTCAGCACCTCTGCGCCCTGGGGCCTGCGGGGGTCACCTGTCGGGGTGGGGGGCAGGAGACGGGGTGAGAAACAAGGTTTCTGTGACCGTGGCTGTGACCCCCTCAGTCCCGCTGTCTCCTGCAAGTGGGCCCAGCAGTTGTGTTTCCTAATGGATGTAGAAATAAAATTTATGCTCCAAACTTACCTCCTAATGACGTTATTTAAATGCAGAGATGAAATGTATCCCTGCGGTGTTTAGGTCCTTAAAAATTCAGTACTTTATAAATGACCAATAGCAATGTGTGGAAATGCATAAATATTTCCAGGAAAAGTGTGAGTGTCTTCTAGGTGCTTTGATTGGTGAGACAAAAAACGGGGAAAGAGTTAAGCTTCCTCACTCCAGTCTGGTCCATCCTCCAGTGAAATGCAGAATTTTTTGTAGCAGGTTCAGCTGGCTGACTTGTGTTTGTTTCTATTGGAAACTCTTTAAGCCACCCCCACCCCCCAAAAAACACAAAAGACCCCAAAGCAAAACCAAAAAAAACCCATTGTATTTCTTTGTGACTCCTAATGCCTTACAACATATGACTGAATAAATTACTGATCCATCTAGTAATCTGACCATCGCCCTCCAAATAATTTTTTCTTGATACTGCTCAGTTTTATCAGTGTGTCAATGATTGTTTTCAGGCCCCGTGGGTTTTGCTTTGTGCTTATCTTCATTAAATTTTACTTTATTTTACACCTTATCCATGTCTTTTTAAATCTCATTTCTGATTCCATTAAACCTTGAAGTAGAATGGTACCCAGGGTCTTCCCTTTGGGGTTCTGTGTAGTCTGTTCTTCGAGGTTGACACCAAATCTACAAGCCAGGAAAAGCCAATTGTTCTCATAACTAATATGAGTATAATGAAGTCCACAATTTCCTAGCTTGCTTAGGAAAACGTAGCTGGAGAGCTTTTCACAAATCAAGTCATCCCCGCACATTCTCTTCTTTGTTTATCTTGTCCGTCATGAACAATTTATTTCTCAAAAAGTTAATTTTCCAAAGACTGAGGGTTCTGTAGATGTGTTTGGGAGCTCCAGGCCTCACTTCATGATGTGAGTGTTGGCCAAGGGAAGGATGATGTAAAAACAGAACAAGAAAAGCAACCCTTTGGTGGTTGACAGAATTTACCTCATAGCTATTCTAGGCAGGCGGAGGGGGGGGGTTCTTTTGGTATACTGGTGGCCGCTGGGACTGTCTTTTGGTTTTGAGACAATGGTTAGAATGTCCAGAGAGCTTCTGATGCATACTGAGGTCTCTTGCTTTAGGAACTGATGACTCTCAATGATGTGGCTGGGGACTTCAGGGAAGAGTGGGTTACCTGGACACCACTTAGAAAATCCTATTCAAGGATACCATCCAGCACAGTTTGAAGAATGGGCTCTCAGAGGGTAAGTCTGCTACTCTCCTTTAGATTTTAGACTTAGATATTGTGAGAAGGTCCAAGTCTGAGCAGTCTCTAGGGACACTGGTCTCTTACAGCGCCAGCTAGCTCTCTGTGAGAATATTTGTTGCCTCCCTGGCAGAAAAAGAATAACTTCCACTTTTTTTTTTTTTTTTGGCATGACTTTCATTTTTATGGCACTTTATAGCTCACAGATATCTTTGATATTTATTTTCGTGTTAATATCTCACCATAACCCTCTGTTGTGGGTATTATCATCCCCCTCTTTCGGGTCAGGACCCCAAGACTCAAATTTAAGTGGCAGAGTAAGAATCCAACCCAGGTCTTTGTGGCAAAGGGGGAGCTGTGTTTTTTCCTGTCTCTTCAAAAACAGACAAACAAAACAAACCTCCAGTGCTCTTTCTAAAATACAATGGCTACCCCTTCTCCTTGCTTTACTTCATAAGTAATATACGCCCCTTGAAGAAAAAGAGAAACAAAATGAAAACCAAAGTCCCATTCCATCCCACGACTGAAGAGTTACTATCCTTCCAGGCATTGTTCTAAGGATATATGTAATTAGCAAAAACAAAAGAAAAAAATTGGGATCTTACTTGTATGTTCAGTTGTGCATCTTACTTTTTTACACAGTGTATTGTGAATATATATTGACAACAATAAATAGTCTTCTATACATTGCTTAAAATAACCACTTACTAATTTATTGAATGGAATATAATAACCTGCATTAGATTGAATCATATACTTGACCATTTTTAAACCATTTTTTTTTTTTAAAGATTTTATTTATTTATTTGACAGAGACAGAGACAGTGACAGTGAGAGCAGGAACACAAGCAGGGGGAGTGGGAGAGGGAGAAGCAGGCTTCCCGCCGAGCCGGGAGCCCGATGCGGGACTCGATCCCAGGACCCTGGGATCATGACCTGAGCCGAAGGCAGTCGCTTAACCAACTGAGCCACCCAGGCGCCCTAAACCATTTTTTAACTTATACAATGGCAGTTTCATATGGCTCAATCAAATATGATTATTCCTTTGTCATGGGACATTTAGGTCATTTCCAGATCTTCACCAGTATTGTAATGATCATCTCTTAGCTAACTGTCTTTCTTTTTTAGGTCTTGCTTATTAAAGTATAATTAGTTAGTAATTAGCTAGTATACCTTTTGCACAACGTTTTTTTCAAGTTCTTTTTTTTTTTTAAAGATTTTATTTGTTTGACAGAGAGAGACACAGCGAGAGAGGGAACACAAGCAGGGGGAGTGGGAGAGGGAGAAGCAGGCTTCCCACCGAGCAGGGAGCCCGATGCGGGGCTCGATCCCAGGACCCTGGGATCATGACCTGAGCCGAAGGCAGACGCTTAACGACTGAGCCACCCAGGCGCCCCTTTTTTTTTCAAGTTTTATTTATTTTTTTTGTAATCTCTACCCCCAGTGTGGGGCTCGGACTCACAACCCTGACATCAGGAGTCACATGCTCTTTCAACTGAGCCAGCCAGGCGTCCCACAACTTTTTTTCATTTCCTTAGAATTCCCAGAATTAGAATTGCTAGGTCAAAGAATAGATACATTTCTAAGATATTTGATATTTTTGCCCAATGCCTTCCAAAAAGATTGAATTATTTATTCCTGCAAGCATTATATGAAAGTGTCCATTTCTTTACATTTTACCTATCATGGTAGGTATTATAATTTAAGAGTCTGGGTTAAATAATAGTTACAGCTAACATTTATTGGGAACTTACCACTTAATCTTTACAACAACACTATGAGGTAGGTCTTATCATTATCCCTAGTCTACAGATGAAGACCCTGAGACACAGAGACTTTAAGTCACTTTCCTGAAGTCACACAGCTAGTAAGAGGAAGGGTTAAGATTGAAACTTCGGCGGTTTGTACTCTTTACCTCCCTACTACATTGTCTAACTGTATCATTGTTTTTATTTGAATTTCTTTGGTTAATGGTAAGGTTAAAGGTTTTTCACATATTTATAGGCTGCGTGTATGTGTGTGTCTGTGTGTGAATTGCCTATTTATATCCTTTGCCCTTTTTTAAAATTTTTTTCCCTTTACAAGCATTTGTCTTTTTCTCATGGCTGTATCTACTGCTGCCCTTCTGGGAAAAGTTTAAAGCCCAACATTATAGTTAACTTCGCTGATTCTTTCTAAGGGTGAGATCATGGTGGCATTGTTTCTGATAAAATTATCTTTCTACATGGGTTTAGCCTTGTGCCTTCAGAGGTGAATTATTGTGCTCACTCTGGAGTTTCTGTCACCCAAGTCTGGTTGTTTTGTTGTTGTTGTTTTAATGGGAGGAAAGGGGCTATTTTCTCAGCCTCTTGGGGAGATCACCCTGTTGTATCACTCCATCATGGCAGCCCTTTCAATGAGACCAAACGCACCCTAGCTTAGCGTCTCCCTGGGCTTTCTCCTCTACTTAGGGAAGGAGGAGGGCTTGCCTTTTTGGTCAGGCATTGTATGGTTGGCTCAGATTAATATCCTATGTTCACCTTCTTGTATAGGATTTCCAGACCAAGTGTAACCTCCCAGCTGGAACAGAAGGAAGAGCCACGGATGCTGCAATTCCAAACGTTTGAGGCAAGGAGGATCCTAAGAGAAGGTCATACGGGTGAGATGTGGCTATTATCCAGTGGGAGGAAATCTAGCATTTTAGCCTTGGTTGCTTTTTTTTTTAAGATTTGGTTTCTATTTATTTGAAAGAGGGAGTGAGCATGCGAGATGGGGAGGGGCAGGGGGTGAGGGGGAAGCCGACTCCCCACCGAGCAGGGAGCCTGATGCGGGGCTCGACCCCAGGACCCCGGGATCACGACCTGAGCCGAAGGCAGACGCTTAACCGACTGAGCCACCCAGGCGCCCCTCAAGATTCATCTTTTTTTTTTTTTAAGATTTTATTTATTTGACAGAGAGAGAGAGCAAGTGAGCATGAGCCAGTGCGGGGGAAGGAGAGGGAGAAGCAGACTCCTTGCTGAGCAGGGAGCCCGACGTGGGGCTTGATCCCAAGAC
>NW_028028614.1:0-596 GCF_054177405.1 Leptonychotes weddellii
ATACCAGGACCCTGGGATCATGACCTGAGCCGAAGGCAGACACTTAACGACTGAGCCACCCAGGTACCCTATAAAGTTTTATCCTTTAGGAGATGGGAAGCTGCCCCAGCACCTTCTTCAATCCTGCAAAGCATTCTGGGAGGATAAATAGCTTTTTAGGCTGACACCCAGCATCTATATTAGGAGTGGACCTCTTTCTAAGACAGTACCCAGAGGTCTTGAGTTACGGCTCTGGTCTTTGTCTTCCTAGGTACCTGCAAACTCAGAGCTAATAGCAGTCATAATAATGAGTTGCATAGAAGTAAGCAGTAATTAATTATTAAATAATCAACAATTAATAAGCAAATGAGTATTTAAGTAGAATATGTGCTGCCAATAAAGAAAATTGATAACCACAACCTTAATTAAAGAGAATAATCTAAACACTGTCAGGTAACTTGAAAGGGATATTTTCCAAATAAGCTGCAAATTGGATAATTAGGAGTTGATAGTGATAAGAGATTTCTGCTCAATAATCTCATTCAGTTTACCTCCTTTTATGTGCTAAGCCTAAAGTAAAACAATGTCCTAAAGCACAAATTAAAAAAAAAAAACAA
>NW_028028615.1:0-596 GCF_054177405.1 Leptonychotes weddellii
GGGAGCAAAAATATGACCAACTGCATAAAGGCTGAGAATGAGCTCCTCTTTCTTTCTTTGCTCCCTATCTCTAATGGCTGGATTGGAGAGGCAAGAGATCTCTATGGCCGCCCAAAAGACTACTGCATGACCCTTTGGTCATCTTGTTACAAAATGTGGTCAGCTTGGGAATATATTACCTTAATTTGTTTTTTTTTTTAAATTTAAGTTCAATTAGCAAACATATAGTACATATTAGTTTCAGATATAGAGTTCAATAATTTATCAGTGGCATATAACACCCAGTGGTCATCACATCACATGCCCTCAATGCTAATCACCAAATTACCCCATCCACCCACCCACCAACCCTCCAGCAACCCTCAGTTTGCTTCCTGTAGTTAAGAGTCTCTCATGGTTTTTCTCCCTTTCTGATGACTTCCCATTTTTTGCCTCCCTTCCCCATCCTCCTCTGTGCTGTTTCTTATTTTCCACATCTGAGTGAAACCATATAATTGTCTTTCTCTGACTGACTTATTTCACAAAACTTAATATCTACCAGTTCCATCCATGTAGATGTGAATAGTAACTATTCATCCTTTCTGATGGCTGAATAA
>NW_028028616.1:0-596 GCF_054177405.1 Leptonychotes weddellii
TTCAGTGCACAGGGAGAGTTGGAAGTTGCTAAGTGCGGTTCTGGAATTAAAGGCAGACAGGTGAGTAGGGCAAGAGCGTGCAAGACCATGGTGTCCACTTGAGGAGTTTGTTCTAAGGGCAATGGGGACCCCTAAATGTTTTTTAAATACATAGAGGAAAGAGCTGTATTCCATTATGTGAAAGTATTCATGGATGTTTCCATTTGGGGCTTCCTGTGAGGGTGTTCTTATAACATCTAGTACATGTCCTCTGGTGGATTGATACTTATGTGTTCTGTTGGGTCTATAGTTAGGTGTGTAAAAATACCAACTCATAGGGAATACCTGTGTCCAACTTGAATAGATATTGCCAATCAGTTTTCCAAAGTGGTTGTACCAAGAGGTACATTTTAAGCACAAGCAGCATGGTCAGATTCCTGTTTGTAGAGACCCCCTCTGGTTGGTGTGATGGAAGCAGCTGCTGAGGGCGGTTGGGATGGGCAGACTCAGGAAGAGATGGGGAGAGGTGCATGAGGGCATCCTGGATGGGGTGGAGTGGCAAACTGAGGTTGATTTCAGACATAGAATGGACAGTGTTGCTGATTGGACAAAGGGAG
>NW_028028617.1:0-596 GCF_054177405.1 Leptonychotes weddellii
CGGCTCCTAGTTTCGTTGTTCTGTTCTCCTGTTCTTTTGGTTTCTATTTCATGGATTTCTGCTCTGATCTTTATTATTTCCCTTCTCCTGCTGGGTTTAGGCTTTATTTGCTGTTCTTTCTCCAGCTCCTTGAGGCGAAGGGTTAGGTTGTGTATTTTAGAGCTTTCTTGTTTCTTGTGAAAGGCTTGTATTGCTATATACTTTCCCATTAGGACTGCCTTTGTTGCATCCATAAGATTTTGGACAGTTGTGTCTACACTTGCATTTGTTTCCATGAAGTTTTGTTTTTAATTTTTCTTTATTTTCCTGGTTGACCCATTCTTCTTTAGGAGGATGCTCTTTAACCCCCATGTATTTGAGTTCTTTCCAACTCTCTTCTTGTGTTTGAGTTTGAGTTTCAAAGCCTTGTGGTCCAAAAATATGCAGGGAATGTTCCCAATCTTTTGGTACCGGTTGAGACCTGATTTGTGACCCAGGATGTGATCTATTCTGGAGAATGTTCCATGGACACTAGAGAAGAATGTGTATTCTGTTGCTTTGGGATGGAACGCTGTGAATAGATCTGTGAAGTCCAGTTGGTCCAGTGTGTCCATTAA
>NW_028028618.1:0-596 GCF_054177405.1 Leptonychotes weddellii
CATGGAACACTACATCAAAAACCAATGATGTAATGTATGGTGATTAACATAACAATAAAAAATTTAAAAAAAAAGAATTTCAAAAATAAATAAATAAAAAATACAATAATTTATAATGCTCCCACTCAGGCACCATCTACATGGTTTAAAACTACAGCTTCATCATATGTCCTGTTAAGTTTTCACGTGTTCTGTTCTCTTAGAGAGCCTTTCCTTGTACATTGTCCTATCAAGCTTACACTTGTGGCTGTAGGTATTTGGACAGTCTACCAATTGTGACACTTGTTACAGCAACTTCCCCCATGGTAAACTAAAAAGAAACTGGTTCTGTTTTGTTTTATTCCTCTCCTTTTGAAATAGTGCGATTAGATTTTGTGATGTGGCAACCTTACATCATTTTTTCTACAGTATCCGTCTAGTCCATTTATCCGAGTTGGCTCTGATGCTAACTTTATTTCAGCTCTGCATAAGCCAACAATGGCAGCTCTCAACTTTGTAAAAGTACATGCAAAATATGAAGTAGTTCTCAAAACTGACTAACTTGATCTCCCCCCCCAAAAAAACTGTTGAGAATGTATTTATCCCAAGCATGGTAG
>NW_028028619.1:0-596 GCF_054177405.1 Leptonychotes weddellii
AGAATCTGAAAATAGCCATCACAAATGAGCTTTGCATCTTTCCACTGTGGATCACCACTGCTTATTCCCATACTCTCCCTCCCTCTCACTGCTGGGGCGAGTGAGAAGGCAGGCAGGATCAAAGCGACCAGTAATGGCTAAAAAGTGCCTAATTTGCCTACTTGTAGTAGTTAGCACTCAAAGCAGGGGTTTCTTTTTTTTTTTTTTCTTTTATTTATTTATTTATTTTTATTCTTATGTTAATCCCCATACATTACATCATTAGTTCTAGATGAAGTGTTCCAAGATTCATTGTTTGTGCATAACACCCAGTGCTCCATGCAGAATGTGCCCTCCTCAATACCCATCACCAGGCTAACCCATCCTCCCACCCCCCTCCCCTCTAGAACCCTCAGTTTGTTTTTCAGAGTCCATCGTCTCTCATGGTTCGTCCACTCCTCCGATTTCCCCCAAAGCAGGGGTTTCTTATCTCTAAAGCACCTTACAAAAGTTAACTAATTAGTCCTCATAGCATGTATTATTATTTAACTCAAGGCGAAGCTTCAGTGGGGGGGATGAAATTTAAATCAAGGCCACTTGATAATGAGAAGTAATCC
>NW_028028620.1:0-596 GCF_054177405.1 Leptonychotes weddellii
AAAGGAAGCACGGGCGACCTCCCACCACAAGTAAAGCAAAAATGCATGAGACAAAAACTTGAAAAATGGTCTAATTAACACATAATTTTCATAACACAATAAACAACCACTGGCTAATGTATTGAACAAAATACGCACCAATGTCCAGGTTAAAAAGTGACAAGAAGACCAATATGGCAAAATAAATTATGCTCATTTCAACGTCCTATGCATTAAAATTGGAAGATTAGCAAGGCCTCCGCGCAAGAGTGACGTGTACCTACCTGAAGCGATCCGCATATTTCCCGATGGCGGAGCTGACGTCCCCACAGCAATGCACACGCTCCTCAGGCCGGTGAATGGAGCGCTGACAAAGACAAATGTTCTGGGGTTCAGTCCCTGCGAAATGGGCACAGTAGGGAACTCACTGCAGACCGGAGGGAATTGGGGGCCACAGAGGGCTGAGTGCAGGGGACACTGGCCTGACTGCTGGTGGGAAAGGGGTTTTCTCTGTGGGTGATGGAAATGTCATTTCGATCATGGGGGGTGGTGGCCAAACCCCCTACCTATACTTAAAGTCATTGAATATATTTGATTTTATTTTACCCCAGATCCTG
>NW_028028621.1:0-596 GCF_054177405.1 Leptonychotes weddellii
CAGTAATGTACCAGTGTTGGTTTCTTGGTTTTACCAAATACAGTACAGGAATGAGAGATAATAGCATTAGGGAAAACCGGCTGTAGGGTACCCAGGACTCTGAATTACCTTTGCAACTTTTTGTAAACCCCAAATTGTCTTACAACAGTTTTTTTTTTTTTTTAAATGAAAGGACAGAAAAAGATCCACTGTGCTAACTAACAAAATGATACTCAAACATCAATACAAAAGTTTCTAACAGTTTTAAAAGTTTTTAATGTGGAAGGAAATCGCTTCTGAAATACTATTCTACCGCCTACAATGACTACACAGAGCGGTTCCTGAGCTGGACGGGACCATGTCATCTGTCAGGAGCCTGGATGGAAATACATGGCACACTGCTGCCCACCAGGTCCACATTCCCTAGCCTGGCCCCAGTGCACTTCCAGTGGCTGCCACCTGCCCAGACCTATCCCTTCAGCCCGGGACCCTCACCTGCCCACCTGTACACACCTATCCGCTCGGCCCCGGACCCCCACCTGCCCACCTGTACACACCTATCCGCTCGGCCCCGGACCCCCACCTGCCCTCCTGTACGCACCTATCCCCTTGGCCCC
>NW_028028622.1:0-596 GCF_054177405.1 Leptonychotes weddellii
GCTCTAGATGGAGAGATAAAAGCAAAGGAAAGGGATATGGTATAAGAAATGTGATCTGGGATCATGGTCTATTTTGAGTTATAGGATGCTAGAGAAGTAGAGTGAAAAGAAGCTGAGAAATAACTAGATATTATAATACTGTGGAGTTATCTGAAACGAGGTGCTGAAGAGAGACTCCAATGAAATAAACCCAGAGGATGGTGACTGAGAAAAATGGAAGGAGCACAAAATGGCAAAACACACATACACACACATGTGCACGCATGCACGCACACACACACACACACACACACACAGGGAAAATCTCCCTCTACCCTACAAATTAGAGTGATATGAGTTGACCAGCTTATTGAATGATCAGCCTGTTTAACAAGAAGGAGAAAATTAACATATGTTATTTTTTTGGTAATGTTGCAAGCTTTTCCCAAAACAATTCACTTTTGATGCCATTTCCATTTCTAGGAAAATATCTTTTCTTAACTTTTTCATTGTATTCAGTTTTGCTTTTCTCATGGACAAGAGTTTGAACTAGTCTTAAAATATCTGCAATATCTATTTATAACGTTTTTGTCATGAATAAGGTCTTGCCATATATA
>NW_028028623.1:0-596 GCF_054177405.1 Leptonychotes weddellii
GACTGACACATAAACTCTGTCACTAGGTCCCTGTCAGAGCATCTGCAGCTGTCACTCCTTTCTTCCCAGATTTTCCAGCAGATTTGCCCTTTGTGCTCTGAGGTCAGGGCCACACACACTCACGTGGCAGGGCTCCTGCAGACTCGTGTCTGTGCTGGGAGGACAGAGCTGAGGAGGGAATCCCTGCCCAATGTGTGGAAACCTGTTGTTTCATGCAGGGGGAATCATTGACAGGTGGCAAAGATGTTCAGTGTGTGACCCTCTAGGAATGCACGGTAGGGTTTCTACACACAATCTGGAGAGAAGAGCTCCCCATCTCCTCAGTGCTGTGAGGACCTCAGAGAATGGAGAGCTCTGGAAATCAGGGAGAAAGCACATAAGAGGAAAGTCCCAACATCCTGCACAGAGGGACCCTTTGTCCATGCGGACCTGTCGCTGCTCTGGACTGGACCCTGTTCTAGAAGAGTTTGTGTAGAGATATGTCTCAGTCCTGACCCAGGAACAGAGAAGGGAACCATGGAGAGCCTCACTGTGAAGACTCTTAGATGAGCATATAATGTGTCCTGACTTAATGGGAGGTGACATATATGGACAAC
>NW_028028624.1:0-10508 GCF_054177405.1 Leptonychotes weddellii
GACTGCCTTCAGCTCAGGCCATGATCCCAGGGTCCTGGGATCGAGCCCCACATCGGGCTCTCTGCTCAGCCGGAAGCCTGCTTCCTCCTCTCCCACTCCCCCTGCTTGTGTTCCCTCTCATGCTGTCTCTCTCTCTCTCCCTGTCAATTAAATAAATAAATAAAATCTTTAAAAAAAAAATAGATTAGAAATACTGCTTCTATTATAAGGTCATCTAAAGATTAAATGGTTTAATTATTGAAAAGTTCTTAATGCAATCCTCACTGCATGATAAGCACTAAATAAATGTTGGTAATTATTATTACTAACTGATTTGTCTTATGATCTGCAGATTATAATTGCTGCCTTGAATCCCTGACTTAGGTGTGTTCTGTTAAGATGGGATAAAGAAGTTCACCGAAGTTTCTGGCTGAACTTTTCTGATCTGACATCACCCTCTCCCTAAGCTGCATCAGCTTTGGGCCTCCAGTTTAGTTCATGCTTGACTATTTTCAAGCTGAAGAAATGTGTCCTGGTCAAAGCACATAAATAAATTTGTTCATATTCAGCCTCTCTTTTATGCCTCTAGATATAATTGAAAAGCCATGTAATGACTATGGAAGCCTTTGAACTCTGGGGACCTTAATTGAGGACCTGAGATAAATCTATGGTCAAACTCACCTACTGAAACACATATTACAAATTTAAATGATTTAATTTCCATTTTCCTCTTTTTTCCCTTCATCACTCTTTAAAACTATACAACAATACATTCTTACTGCTTTAAGTACTGGTTATAGACATACAGAAAAGATTAATAATATTTTTCCTAAAACAACTTCAGTCTATTCCCAGAAGTCATTGTCATCACTGTGTGTGTGTATCTAATAAAAATCTAATTCTTTCAAGTTATACTGCATATTTTTCTTATAAGTTATATAAATATATAATTTAAAGTTAAAAATACATGTAATACTTAAAAATAATATGCAAGACATAAGAGGTATATTTAAGAGGTATATCCACCTGATAAAAAGAGAGATATCCAGTAACACATACATACATAATGGATTAATTTTTATGTACTAACATATGCATGTATACATACATATTTGTATGCAGATGTGAGCATAATCTGTTATAAATTAAATATAGAGAAAGTCAATATTTTTAAATTGATCCTAAACATTCCTACAAGTGTTATTTATGAATATACACACAAACATATGTACACACACATATAATTTCTCAATTGACAGACATCATATAACATACACATTTTCTTATTTTTGCTTCCATAAACAATTTACAAAAAATATTTTTGTATATATGTGTGTTAGAATATGAATTTATAAACATACATATCATACATACTTAAAATTAAAGAGGTTTTTTTTTGGAAATTGCATACAACAAGTAAAATTTCTGGGTAAAAATGGATATACATTTAAAACTTTAAAAGATATTTATAGCACAGACCCTTGAAATTGGGTAAAGCTGCTAAAAATTCCAGAGTCTATGGCACAAATAAATAACTGTATAAAGACTTTTAATCCACCTACCTTTACCACTGGGGAGACAGGGGAGTGACAAAATCTTGTCACCAGAGCTAGAATCTTAATCCTGGTAAACTGTTTTCCAGAAAGGTTATAGCAATTTACTCTCCCAGTGGAGGTGTATGAAAGTACTTGATAAAGTAGGCAGTTAGCTAGATAATGAGCAGACAATGAGACTGTCCAACTGTTGAAAAAGATGGAAATCGCCAACCATCTCCCCAAGGTAAACATCCAGGGAAAACCCCTGAGAACACTCTTGGCCCTTCCCTAAAACTCTGGCCCTGAAGTAACCTATAGCTTCATTATAATACATTTACGTTGAGGTTTTGACCCCCCTTTGCGGTGGGGTGGGGGGAGGATGGCTGCCATAACATTTTCAAGAAGGACCATATCCTGATGGTAGGAGTAGTCTCTTAAATGGTTTGAGGCAACCTCAGTCAGAGACCACTCTAGCTATGACCCATAACCCCTGCAAGTATAAAAAACAAGACAACCCTGACACCCCACTCCCAACCCAACCCCCCCAGTTACCACATCTGGGCCTGCCCACTCTCCCACTTTGAGAGTATACTTTTGCTGGGACCACTATTAGACACCTGCTTGCTTAAAGGTTTGACTCTGAATTCTTTCATGGCTGAGCTAAAGGATCAAAGCTGGGGAACAGGACTGCCACTAACATACTTATCTCTACACACAGCATCATCAGCTATGGATATTACTCTTTTATCCCATAGCTTTATTGGTTAAGACTATATTACATTATTAATTTAATTTCTATTTCCTTGACATTTAGTGAGATTGAACAAAATGTTACATATTTTACTGGTAAAGTGATTTCACTGATTATGAATTATATCTTTATCAATTATCTATTTTCCTCTTAGGTCAATTTTTTTCTCACTATTAGAAAAAATTCCCATTGATTTTATTAGTCATAAGTTTGCATTCTGTTTCTTTATTTGTAAATCATTTATGTTGTCTTTGCCATAAAAATACTTAATTTTAGGGGCGCCTGGGTGGCTCAGTTGGTTGGGCGACTGCCTTCGGCTCAGGTCATGATCCTGGAGTCCCTGGATCGAGTCCCGCATCGGGCTCCCTGCTCGGTGGGGAGCCTGCTTCTCCCTCTGACCCTCCCCCCTCTCATGTGCTCTCTCTCTCATTCTCTCTGTCTCAAATAAATAAATAAAATCTTTAAAAAAAATACTTAATTTTAAACATTTAAATATGTCTATATCAAGACATATTAAAAATGTCTTTCTGGCTTTCCTCTTTCTTTCCATACATACATAGCTTCATTTGTTTGAATTACACATTTGTGACCATAAAGTTTTTATCTTATTTTTTTAATAAACTCTATCTTGCAAACATATTTCTTGTTTACACATATCTCTTCATGAACATCAATTACAATGGTAGGTTTTGAGAGAAGATGAATGACAACTCACATTATACTATTTTGGAAGCTTTGAGAATGTACATATTATTTGCAACCAATTGAAAAAGAGCAATATAATTTACATACCAGGTCAAGACAAAATTTGTTATTCAATTTGAAAAATATAACTTACATTCTTTCCCAAAAGAGGGACCAATCTATCTTAAAAGAATACCCACTGGCAAGGTCTTTTTTTTTTTTTTTTTTTCCCTAAAGGTAGGAAAATATTTAGGTCTATTGAAATGCCCAATGCATAATTGAATTTCTGGATTTTTGCACCACAAATCATGGAAGATAAGATTTTAACCAGGAATATTTTTAGAGCAGGTGTTGTCAGTTGTCTACCTTGACTTTTTCTATCAAATGTATGATTTTGAATAGTTATGCTTCTTGGATGGTATTGCTAGGGTGAGTCAGCTGTAAAATGTTTCAACAGTTAATTTAGTAAATTGACCAAATGGGTGGGTTCTGTTCTTCTCCTTTTAAGATTGCATACTGTCTTCCAAATTAAATAAGTTTTCTTTTTTTCTATAGTTGCCATCAAACTGCTTTCTGGCATTAATTAAAAAGATCGAGTGATATTTCAAAAAGCCACAGATTTAGGATAGAAAAAACATATTTTTAATACAGAATGAGATATTTTCATATTCACTCTAGCAATAGCATATAGATACACTTTTTTTAAAAAAGCTTATCAATGTGTTTATAATATACATTAAAAGGAAATGGGGTCCATTGAATGCAAGCGTGGTGCCTTCATATTTGTCAGACTGATGCTTATCACAAAACTTGAATAAAAATCTGTAAAAAAAATTGTAAAAAATAAATGAAAGGAAGACTGAAGTAATATTTCATTTTATAACACTTGAGTTGAAATCTGATACTTTACAAGACTTTTCCATTTATTCTGATCCCATAATAGTTTTCAAACTGTAAGCTTTGAAGAACTTTTGATAATCTTGGGTAAATGAGGAGCTGATATAATTTGATACACAAACACTTTCTAACCATAGTATTTCACTGTAGTAGACTGATGAATGTCATGATAACTCTTATGATCTTGGCTATTTATCAATATAAATTGAGAGTACATTAAAGACAGAACATCAGTCTGGACCTCTCACATATTTCACTGAATTTTCAAACCCAGGCTGGGAGTTTATTAAGAAGAAATAGACCTGAAAATTAAGCAAGCTAAATTTTTAAATACTAACATGTAGTAAGTGCTTACATCATGTCAGGACCTCTACTAAGAATGTTACCCATGTATGGACTCTAATCTTGACAGCAGCCATATGTGATAGGAACTATTATTAATCCTTTCTTTGCAGCTAAGACAAAGTAGATACACATAGTTGAACAACTTCATCAAAGGAATTCACAAAGCTCTGATGGGAATGTAAATTGGTATAGCCACTGTGGAAAACAGTATGAAATATTCCCCTAAAAAATAAATATAGAAATACCACATGATCCAATAGTTCCACTGGATATTTACCCAATGAAAAAAAAATACTAATTCAAAAAGATACATGCATTCCTATGTTTATTGCAGCACTATATACAATAACCAAGATATGGAAGCAACCTAAATGTCCACTGACAGGTGGATGGATAAGGAAGATGTGGTGTATGTATATATATAATGTAATGTTACATAGCCATAAAAAAGGATGAGATCTTGCCATCTGTGACGACTTGGATGGACCCAGAGGGTATTATGCTAAGTGAAATAAGTCAGGCTAAGAAAGACAAATACTATATAATTTCACTTATATGAGGGATCTAAAAAACAAAACAAACATACAGAAAGCAGAATCAGTCCTATAAATACAGAGAACAAGCTGGTGGTTGC
Organism: Leptonychotes weddellii; assembly: GCF_054177405.1. Taxonomy (NCBI): domain Eukaryota; kingdom Metazoa; phylum Chordata; class Mammalia; order Carnivora; family Phocidae; genus Leptonychotes; species Leptonychotes weddellii. The sequence continues at coordinate 4,826 of NW_028028624.1, forward strand.
CAGAGGGAAAAGGGCTAGGGGGATGAATAAAATGGGTGAAGGGAAGTAGGAGACCCCGGCTTCCAGTTATGGAATGAATACGTCATGGGAATAAAAGACACAGCATAGGAAATAGAGTCAATGGTATTGTAGTAGCATTCTATGGTGACAAATGGTAGCTACACCAGTAGTGAGCATAGAAAGAAGTACCTTATGATGTACATCTGAAATTAATATAACATTGTGTGTCAAATATACACAAATAAAAATTTTTTAAAGGAATTTGTGAAGCTAAAATATAAACCCATATCTGTCTGATTTCAAAACCCATGTTATCAACTACACAAAAATATATATAAGAGTGTGTATATGTTATTGTTTGATTTACCATTTTTCCTGTGTGAGTTTTTTCTTTTATTACTAGGATTTCTTAACAAAACAAGAGCAAGAATAACAAATCTCTGACTACTCTAACCGAGACCATAAAACAAAACAAAATAAAACACTTCTAATATGATATATGATTGGGAACAAAACCCCTTTCAAAAAAACTACTGAACAAAATGTTTATTATTTATATGTGTAACCAAAAGAAGATGACAGTAATTTTTATTAAACAAACAAACAAAAAAACCCATAGGCATTCAGAGCAGAAGTGTATGAATTACATTATGAGATTAGAGCAATCAGCACACCATCTCAGTCTTCTTGTATATATCCATTCATCATTCCTTTATTCATTTAACAAACTTAAGAATAGAGCTTTGCTAAGCAATGATTTGAACGTAAAGATGAATAAGATATATTTCCTTGTCTTAAGACAATTTTTTTATCTAATTATAATAGAGTGGGATAAATGCTTCAAAATAAATAAAAGAGTTTAAAACAAAGTATTGTGAAGTAAATAATGAAGTGACAATTTCTAGAGAATATGTTTGAGGACTCTTTTGTATAAGAGTCAGGTGAGATAAAACTTGAAGTTCATAAGACAAAAAGTGGAGGCTATTCATGATATAGGAAACAATACAGTCAACCAATGGTATATGTTAATTGTCCACTGTCACATAACACATTTTTATCACCTTTACCCAAAACCCCACAAATACACCCAGTCTGTCATCAAATTGCATTGTTTCTGTAGCTAAAAGCTATAATGCATTACTTTCCAAAAAAGCAGGTACTTCAGAAGAATATTTATCAGTGCAATACTGTTATTTGGTATGAACTGTACTCGTAAAACCTTGCATTTGACTTTTCAGTGAGTCACTGATAAAGAGAGATTTAACAATAAGACTTTTGCTTTAGTAAGGCAGACTAGGTAATTTGTACCAATACTCTTACTGAGACAATTGGAAAATATGAACAAAAGAAAATTTCTTTTCTTGTAAGTTTTAAGAAGTTTTTTTTTTTAAAAAAGTGAAAAATTATAGGGTCAAGATCCAGAAGAATAAAGAGATGCAGAGAGGACAACCTAGCATTTTTCACCACTTACCCCTGAGGGGCATATGTGGATTATAGAGAGGATAGCTTTAAAAGTTAAAGCAGCTCTTTGGATGATGTAATAAAGCTGGCAGTAAATTTGACCCTGGGATTTGCTGATCTGTGGGGGCTTCTGATTACCCACCACACACACATCCTCATTAGGTTTAGACACAAAAGAGTAGGAAAAAATGGATATAGTTCCTTCTAGAGACTAATCTAGAGACAAGAGACAAGCTTCAAATGATCTCAGGCATTGAAATTAGAAAATAGTGATTGTTTCCCCTAGCTACTTACTTCTCAGAAGCAAAGATATATCTTCAATAGAAGAATATAATTATTCTTGACCTCAAATATTTCTCCATTTTTTATATATAATGACTGGTTTTCAATTAAAAGTAATCAGACTTTCAAATGCACAAGAAAATGATAAAACAGACAACAAAAATAGTCCCACAAATGACTCAGATAATGAATTTATTAGATGGTATTCTAAAAAAATGCTAAATATATTCATAGACTTAAAAGATATGATTAACAATTTCAACAGGGAATTAGAAATCATAAATCATAAAAAACTGAAAAGTAAAATAACTTTTAGCTATATCAGTGGCTCAATGGATTATTTAAGCATTAGATTAGACATAGACAAAAAAGGATAAGGGAACTGAAGACATCAAAAAAGAAAATATTCACAAATATGGATGAAGAAACAGAGGGTAGGAGAGATATAGGACAGGCTTCTTACAAGGCGTTTTTCTCCTCCTCCTCCTCCTCCTCCTCCTCCTCCCCCTTCCCCCCTCCCCCTCCCCCTCCTCCTTCTGCTTCTTGCTGCTTCTGCTGCTGCTTCTGCTTCTGCTTCTGCTTCTTCTGCTTCTTCTTCTGCTTCTTCTGCTTCTTCTTCTGCTTCCTTCTTCTGCTTCTTCTTTCTTCTTCTTCTTCCTTCTTCTTCTGGTTCTTCTTCTTCTTCTTCTCCTTCTACTTTCCAAACCACTAATACACAAGCATCCACAGAAACTAATAGAGCAAGAAAAACAGACAGAAAGAGAGAAGAGAGAGATTAAAGAATTAGAGAATAAAACAAAGCATTGAATTTTCATTTTTTTTTCTTAGCCTAGTAGTTTTAGTAGCCCAAAGGTAAAGGAACTGACAAGAGATATTCTATTCTACACAGGGTTCTGAGATTCTACACAGGTTTCTGCTCTCTCACTCTCAATGCTCTCTAATTGGAGATTATTTCTGATGAAAAGCAATAGCTTCCAAATCTAAAAATTCCATGTATTTCAATCCACTCTCCTAAACAAAATATTAATCTCAATCTAAAGTAGAAGTCATTACAAAGGGTGTAGGACCATGATAGTCCATATTAAATGTCTCCGTTGATTAATGGATAAAAAATAAGTGAACAAAATATGAATTCTAATACCAATCCTGTAACTAGCGGCCAGCCTTACGAAGTATCCTAGACTCTTTGTACCTTACTTTATTCTCCAAAATTAGGAATATTATCTTTCTCTCTTCAAGGTTTTTGCAAGGACCAAATGAGATAATGCAATGAAAGGTTTTTGTCAATCTCAGGTCATTTTCTCCCCTAAATTAAAAACTAAGTGGGTGTAATTTAAGTGAAGAAAAGTCTTCACAGGAGAGAACTGCCTTTAAGTCATTCCTGACATCTGGTTTTTAGAAAAAAAAAATAATAATATGCCTTTTCTAAACACCATAGGTCTGCTACTCTTCTTTCCCTTGAACTTTAATATTCCAGTTATGAGTACTATTAACCTATGCTGACAGTAGGAATAACAGAAAAATGAAAAAAATTAACATAATTTATTTTTCTTTAGTATTATATTAATTTAAATGTGAACATTAAATATGAAACACCTCTGGATCTTGATCGGAAATCTCAATGAGTCTTCCAATACTGAATCAAAGTGGCAGCATGAAAATACTCTTGTCCTTATGGATACATTTTCCTTAGTGTTTCCTGCCTTACTTTAGGATATCATTTCTAAAAGACGTCTCCTGGGGAAATCATTTTTTAAATCATATTGTCTGAGAGAAATTTGGTAAGTGATGCTATCACAGACCCGCCATTCAAAAAGTAGCATAAATGCATAGAATAATCTCTAAACCTAAAAATTAAAGATTAGATTTCTAATGAGTCTTCATGCAAATCAGTAGGAATAATATAAATGTAAAAGTTATCCCTTGTATCCATTATCAAGATAAATACAAACAAGGGAGGGTAGAGAAGACAAAATCTGTCAAAAAAAAAAAACTAACTCTAAAAAGATCTACATGAAGAGATGTCAGCTATTCATAGTTCCTTTGGTAACCTGGCAACTACTGAGAGATGGTAGAGGAAGGCCTTGGAAAGTTTTTATTAATGCATCTTGTAGCACATTTTTGTTTATTTTATTATGTTATGTTAATCACCATACATTACTTCATTAGTTTTTGTTTTGTTTTTTTTTTAAGATTTTTATTTATTTATTTGACAGAGAGAGAGATAGTGAGAGCAGGAACACAAGCAGGGGGAGTGGGAGAGGGAGAAGCAGGCTTCCTGCCGAGCAGGGAGCCCGATGTGGGACTCGATCCCAGGACCCTGGGATCATGACCTGAGCCGAAGGCAGACGCTTAACGACTAAGCCACCCAGGCGCCCTACATCATTAGTTTTTGATGTAGTGTTCCATGATTCATTGTTTGTGTATAACACCCAATGTCCATGCAGTACATGCCCTCTTTAATACCCATCACCAGGCTAACCCATAATAACCCCATGCCCCTCCCCTCCAGAACCCTCAGTTTGTTTCTCAGAGTCCATAGTCTCTCATGGTTCGTCTCCCCCTCTGATTTCCCCCCTTCATTTCTCACTTCCTACTATCTTCTTTTTTTTTTTTTTTAACATATAATGTATTATTCGTTTCAGAAGTACAGGTCTGTGATTCCTCAGTCTTACACAGTTCACAGCACTCACCATAGCACATACCCTCCCCAATGTCTATCACTCAGCCACCCATCCCTCCCACCCCTGACCACTCCAGCAACCCTCAGTTTGTTTCCTGAGATTAAGAATTCTTCATATCAGTGAGATCATATGATACATCTTTCTCTGATTGACTTATTTCACTCAGCATAATACCCTCCAGTCCATTCACATCGTTGCAAATAGCAAGATTTCATTCCTTTTGATGGCTGCATAATATTCCGTTGTATATGTCTACCACATCTTCTTTATCTATTCATCTCTCGATGGACATTTTGGCTCTTTCCATAGTTTGGCTATTGAAGACATTGTTGCAATAAACATCGGGGTGCAGGGGGTGCCTGGGTGGCTCAGTCGGTTAAGCGGCTGCCTTCGGCTCACATCATGATCCCAAGGTCCTGGGATCGAGCCCCGCATCAGGCTCCCCACTCAGCGGGAAGCCTGCTTCTCCCTCTCCCACTCCCCCTAGTTGTGTTCCCTCTCTCCTGTCTCTCTGTCAGATAAATAAATAAAATCTTTAAAAAAAAAAAAAAACATCGGGGTGCACATACCCCTTCAGAACCCTACATTTGTATCTTTGGGGTAAATACCCAGTAGTGCAATTGCTGGGTCATAGGGCACCTCTATTTTCAACGTTTTGAGGAATCTCCTACTGTTTTCCAGAATGGCTGCATACTGTTGGCCATTTGGATGTCTTCTTTGGAAAAATGTCTGTTCAGGTCTCCTGCCCATTTCTTGATTGCATCGTTTGTTCTTTGGGTGTTGAGTTTGATAAGTTCTTTATAGATTTGGGATACTAGCCCTTTATCTGATGTGTCATTTGCAAATATCTTCTCCCATTCTGTCAGTTGTCTTTTGGTTTTGTTGACTGTTTCTTTTACTGTGCAAAAGATTCTTACCTTGATGAAGTCCCAATAGGTCATTTTTGCCCTTGCTTCCCTTGCCTTTGGCAATGTTTCTAGGAAGAAGTTGCTGTGGCTGAGGTTGAAGAGGTTGCTGCCTGTATTCTCCTTTAGGATTTTGATGGATTCCTGTCTCACATTGAGGTCTTTCAACCATTTGGAGTCTATTTTTGTGTGTGGTGTAAGGAAATGGTCCAGTTTCATTCTTCTGCATGTGGCTGTCCAATTTTCCCAAAACCATTTGTTGAAGAGACTGTCTTTTTTCCTTTGGACAGTCTTATCTGCTTTGTCGAAGATTAGTTGCCTATAGAGTTGAACGTACATTTCTGAGCTCTC
>NW_028028625.1:0-596 GCF_054177405.1 Leptonychotes weddellii
AACTGCATGAGATACACCAGGTTGTGATTCCCAGCTCTGTCACTCAGAAGCTCTACGTTTTTGAGTAAACCCTTTAAACTCCTATTGCCTTAATGGGCATATGTATTAAATAACAATGTTGGACAAAAAGATCTATAGATCATTCCATTCCAATAATCTATAAATCCATGAGATTTTAATCTGCTGCATGCTCAAGCCATAAGAGGGAAGGATACGTACTCATTATAACTGGAAAAGGGCTGAGAAAGGATTAAGTTTTTGGAGAGAAGGTGTAGCCTGTTCCGAGGTAAGGTGCACCAAACTAGAGTCACATCGGAGATCTATCTAGATGTGTCTCTGTCACTACTAGCTTAGGGTTTGAGCCACCTGGGTGGCTCAGTTGGTTAAGTGACTGCCTTCGGCTCAGGTCATGATCCTGGAGTCCCAGGATCGAGTCCCACATCGGGCTCCCTGCTCAGCAGGGAGTCTGCTTCTCCCTCTGACCCTCCCCCCTCTCATACTCTCTCTCAAATAAATAAATAAAATCTTGAAAAAAAATAATACTAAGCCTGTTTTCTTTACCTCAAATATTTCTTAGGTAGATCAGATGAGAAACT
>NW_028028626.1:0-596 GCF_054177405.1 Leptonychotes weddellii
AAAGCAAGTCATAGGGGGGGCGCCTGGGTGGCTCAGTTGATTAAGAGTCTGCCTTCAGCTTAGGTCATGATCCTGGGGTCCTGGGATGGAGCCCCGATTCCTGCTCCTTGCTCGGCGGGGAGCCTGCTTCTCCCTCTGCTGCTCCCTCTGCTTGTGCTCTGTCTCTCTCTGTCAAATAAATAAATAAAAATCTTTAAAAAAACAAAAACAAGTCATAGGGCCAGCCCAGATTTAAGAGGAGGTGAAATAGTTCCCGTATCTTGGTGGGGGGAACATGCGTGGGAACAGAGGAACTGTGGGTGGCTCGTTCATGCAGGCAATCTACCACAAAGACAGGGACAGAGAGCCCGAGCAACTTGAGAGCCCACCCGGGCTGGCTTCTTCACCCATTAGCATGAGAACCTACAACAATGTTTTTGAAGACCCTTAAGAAATATTTAGTTCTCTGCTGATTTGGAAGAGTACTCTTCATTTTGAAACTTATTATCTTTTTTTTCTTTTTAATGAGCTCTATGCCCAATGTGGGGCCCAAACTCCCGACCCCGAGATCAAGAGTCACATGCTCTACCGACGGAGCCAGCCAGGCACCCAGAATT
>NW_028028627.1:0-596 GCF_054177405.1 Leptonychotes weddellii
ACCTATAGAAACATCTGGCACATTGTAGGACTTGGATAAACATTAGTACTGCCCAGTCTGCCTCCCCACCTCTCACAAAAGAATTGACACTTAAAGAAACCAAAGAGCATATCTCTCATAGAGAGTATCCAGAAATGTAGCCAAGGGGGAGAAATGTACAGACATTTACCTGGTGCATGAGCTTTGGTGTCATTCCTGTATTGTGGGATGAATTAAGCAAGGAATTTTGAGAAAGGTAAGAAAATAAATTGCTTTTATTCCAAGTGATTTCCTGTTCCCTTCTTTTACCTTCTAGTTTGTTACTGGTGGAGCAGTTTCTAACTGAGCCTCAGAAAAAGAGAGCATATATGGGAACAAGCCAGTAAGAGGTCTGCCGGACAGAAGAGTTGCTTCAGGAGGCCTGTGCTCATGCCAAACCACAGTATCTTGGGTGAGTCGCTTCCCCTGTGCTGGCCTCAGCCATAACAAAAAAGACATATCACATAGGAACAGTGGTTCAGGGAATGGGTTTGACCATGGGCACCTTTAGTTGCAGGATGCATGACCTTTAGTAAGCAGGTTCCTTTTTCCAAGTGTCACCTTTTCTCTTGTATTTA
>NW_028028628.1:0-596 GCF_054177405.1 Leptonychotes weddellii
ACCTATAGAAACATCTGGCACATTGTAGGACTTGGATAAACATTAGTACTGCCCAGTCTGCCTCCCCACCTCTCACAAAAGAATTGACACTTAAAGAAACCAAAGAGCATATCTCTCATAGAGAGTATCCAGAAATGTAGCCAAGGGGGAGAAATGTACAGACATTTACCTGGTGCATGAGCTTTGGTGTCATTCCTGTGTTGTGGGATGAATTAAGCAAGGAATTTTGAGAAAGGTAAGAAAATAAATTGCTTTTATTCCAAGTGATTTCCTGTTCCCTTCTTTTACCTTCTAGTTTGTTCCTGGTGGAGCAGTTTCTAACTGAGCCTCAGAGAAAGAGAGCATATATGGGAACAAGCCAGTAAGAGGTCTGCTGGACAGAAGAGTTGTTTCAGGAGGCCTCTGCTCATGCCAAACCACAGTATCTTGGGTGAGTCGCTTCCCCTGTGCTGGCCTCAGCCATACCAAAGAAGACATATCACATAGGAACAGTGGTTCAGGGAATGGGTTTGACCATGGGCACCTTTAGTTGCAGGATGCATGACCTTTAGTAAGCAGGTTCCTTTTTCCAAGTGTCACCTTTTCTCTTGTATTTA
>NW_028028629.1:0-596 GCF_054177405.1 Leptonychotes weddellii
AATCTTGGCATAGTCTCTGATTTTTTCTGTTTCCATCTTCCAGCTAGGTCAGTTGTACTGCTGCTTTTCTCTTTATGTCTCTACTATTAACACCCTTTTTACTTTTACTTTGTATTTCTTACCCTATTACTGCTTTTACCTAGAATATTCTAGTTTGTCATATGCTTGATCTTTAGGCCTCCAGTCTCTTCAATTTCCAACAAAATATAAGTTTCTGAAAGCTCTTACTAATCAGAAGTTCTTAAAATTGGTGAAGTCTAATTTATCAGTATTTTTATAAATGATTCTTATAAAAAAAAAGCAAATCACAAAAATGTTACATACTATATGATCCCCTCTGTATACCATTCTTGAAATGTCAAAATTATGCACATGGAGAGCAGATTCGTGATTGCCAGGGATTAAAGAGGTGGGGGAGGTGGAAGGAAGTTTGTGTGGTTGTAAAAGGGTAATAGGAAGGATCCTTGTGGTGATGGAAGTGTCTGGAAGTCTCTATCTGTAGAAAATTGATGTAATCTCTCTGTATTATTTCTTACAGATACATATGAATCTATAGTTATCTCAAAATAAAAAAGATTACTTTTAAAAAATCAAAA
>NW_028028630.1:0-596 GCF_054177405.1 Leptonychotes weddellii
CATTTCAAATCACAGACTTTCTTTTCCACTTCCCTACATTAAGCCCTGATCACCATCCAACAAACCTGATATTTTATTATATTTATTTCTTTATTGTCTATTTAGAAATCTCTGTCTCATATGTTCCCAGCACCTGGCATAAATACATGCTCCGTAAGTATTTGTTGAATGAATAAATAAATGGTTGGAAGCTTTTTTTTTTTTTTTTAAAGATTTATTTATTTATTTGAGAGAGCGAGAATGAGAGAGAGAGAGTACATGAGAGGGGGGAGGATTAGAGGGAGAAGCAGGCTCCCCGCCGAGCAGGGAGCCCGATGCGGGACTCGATCCCGGGACTCCAGGATCATGACCTGAGTCGAAGGCAGTCGCTTAACCAACTGAGCCACCCAGGCGCCCCGGTTGGAAGCTTTTTTTGGCTCTACCTCTAACATCCCCAAATTCATTTATTTATTGCCATGGCCCTGGCCACCACCATCTCTTTCCTTTTAGACTTCCATGGTGTCGTTCATTAATCCATTCGTTTAGCGAACATTTACTGTCTTCGTGGACCTCATCATTACCTGGAATCATTTTGCCTACAAGGTCTCTCTCCCCAC
>NW_028028631.1:0-596 GCF_054177405.1 Leptonychotes weddellii
TCGCCTCGGATTCACTTCTCCGCCCGTCCTACCTTCCAGAAAGTGGTCGCTTTTCTGATGAGAGAGTTGTTGCTCTTCTTTTCTTCAATCTCCTGTTGAGTTTGTAGGTGTTCAGAATGGTTTGATCCCTATCCAGCTGAATTCCTGAGAGGAGACGAAATCCAGGTCTCCTACTCCTCCGCCATCTTGCTCCGCCTCCTGCATACAATTTATATATGAAATATTGAGTCTATTGATTATACTTGAAGCAAAATAGGTCCTCTAATATTATGTACATCACATAAATAAGAATTAGACAAACTTCAGCATCCATTTGGCATTACTACCTATTTAACCATATACTTATGTATTTATGCAGCTAGGTATTTATATTTGTAACTGTTCCATCTATCTATCTATCTATCTATCTATCTATCTATCTATCTATCTATCTATCTATCATCTATCATAGTGCTATAAAGACTTAAGGAAGAACGGTTTTCAAGAGTAAACAGTCAGATATTTAAAAATGGTGAGCTGCCAGACTGCGAAATCGGTGTTGTAACTTCTGAGTAATTATGTGAACTACTGAACACCTGTCACTAATCCAAAAGGCA
>NW_028028632.1:0-596 GCF_054177405.1 Leptonychotes weddellii
ATAATTTGTCTACTTTGGCAACAAAATCTTTATGCTAAGTTGGCTTTATTATGTTATGGTATAGATTAAAAATTAGGTTTTTACATTTTGTTTATATTAGCTATTCTCTGTGAGGTCTCAGAATTGCCAAGTGGCTTAGCCTTCCTAAACTTTAGCTTTCCCATCAATAAAATAGGAATATAATATTTTATCTATTCTGAAACACTTTTGATTGTAAGGTACTCCATTTTTTTATATACCTCTAAGGAAAAATTGGGCCAATTCAACTTTATTTTTATTCTATACTGATTGGGATAATTCTTATAGTCTTTATTAGGTAGAGGTTTTATAATATAACACCAGTATAGGGGTGCCTGGGTGGCTCAGTCATTAAGCATCTGCCTTCAGCTCAGGTCATGATCCCAGGGTCCTGGAATTGAGCCCCACATCAGGCTCCCTGCTCAGTGGGAAGCCTGCTTCTCCCTCTCCCACTCCCCCTGCTTGTGTTCCCTCTCTCACTGTCTCTCTCTCTGTCAAATAAATAAATAAAATCTTTAAAATATATATAACACTATCATATATATAAAAGAAAAATATAAACAAGATATTGATTAGGA
>NW_028028633.1:0-596 GCF_054177405.1 Leptonychotes weddellii
TCAGAGGTTAAAGTAGGTGAAATATTTGTATGAATCATATCTGGAGTTTGGGTTTTCTGATAAAATAATATTTGACTTCTCTTGGAGTACAGGCCTAGCCAATCTGAATTATCATTTAATTTAATTTAAAAATCCACAAACATACACACATATGCAATCACATGATGTTGCCTATGCAAACTCAGAGTTATTTTATTGAAAAATTGCTAACTGTAAAAATGTGAGAAACTCTGGGGGGTGATAGACACTATTGATTTGCTGTGCACTTGTTTAAGGTTAAGGTGATGGGGAGGGGCAGGTGGCTACAGCCTGCTGAAGAGAGAAGTTGGAGGTAGTTCTTTTTTTTTTTTTTAAAGATTTTATTCATTTATTTGAGAGAGAATGAGATAGAGAGAGCATGAGAGCGGGGAGGGTCAGCGGGAGAAGCAGACTCCCTGCCGAGCAGGGAGCCCGATGCGGGACTCGATCCCGGGACTCCAGGATCATGACCTGAGCTGAAGGCAGTCGCTCAACCGACTGAGCCACCCAGGCGCCCCTATATATTCTTTTTATTTATTTATTTATTTATTTTATTTTTATTATTTTTTTAAGATTTT
>NW_028028634.1:0-596 GCF_054177405.1 Leptonychotes weddellii
GCACAGAACATGCTTCTGCATACATCGCGTGCCTCGTTGGCATGTTCGACCCCTGGGTGTGATTTACTAGGAGAACCGGGGGGGGGTAGGTAGAGTGGGGCACCGGACTCCATCTTGGCGCAGGCTTGTTTGGTCCCGTCCTCACCAGCCTTCGGAGTCCCTCCGTCCCCTGCAGGATGTGCCGTCCAAGGGCACAGCATTCTGGCTCTCCTGCGAGCCCCACCACTCAGGGGCGCTGCCAATCCGGGGTGCTGGGGCTGGGGGCCCAAGTCTAGTCCCTGATCTGTCTCCTAGGCTTTCGACAGATTTAACTCATCACTTAGCAAAATGTCAACGTTTCAGGTTACCAAAAAGATTTAGGGGAATTATTTCTACCTACCTATGCAGGTAATGTGCTCTCAACAGCCATGTGTCCATCAGCCACGAACACTGCACGAGCCGTCTGTCCAGCAAAGTCCACCATTCTCTCCAGCGGTGGTGAGAAATTCTGGAACCTAGATAACATAAAACTTTTATTGTTCCTGGGTTTACTGGAAGTCCAATGAGTTTAATTCTAAGGCTCATAACTCTAAAGTTTTAAGACTGTTAATTAAACC
>NW_028028635.1:0-10508 GCF_054177405.1 Leptonychotes weddellii
TTTTTTTTTGAAAATACTCTTTAAAATCATTTTTTTTAAACCTTTTTTAAAATTTTTTTATTTTTAATATTTTTTTTAAATTTTTTATTTATTTATTTGAGAGAGAGAGAGAAACAGCATGAGAGGGGATAGGGTCAGAAGGAGAAGCAGGCTCCCCGCTGAGCCGGGAGCCCGATGTGGGACTCAATCCCAGGACTCCGGGATCATGACCTGAGCCGAAGGCAGTCGCTTAACCAACTGAGCCACCCAGGCGCCCTAAAATCATTTTTGCTAATGAAGTTTTTTTGGGGGTATGTGACAACAAAAGCACAAGCACAAAAGCAAAAATCAACAAGTGGGACTATATCAAACTAAAAAGCTTCTGCACAGCAAAGGAAACAATCAGCAAAATGAAAAGTCAACCTATGGAATGGGAGAAAATATCTGCAAACCATCTATCTGATAAGGGGTTAATATCCAAAATATATAAGGTACTCCTAACACTTAATAGCAAACAAACAAATTGATTTAAAAAAATGGGCAGAGGACTTGAATAGATATTTTTTCAAAATTACACAAATGTCCAACAAACAATTGAAAAGGTGCTCAACATCACCAATCAGCAGGGAAATACATATCAAAACCACAGTGAGATATCACCTTACACCTCTTAGAATAGCTGTCATCGAAATGACAAGAGATAACAAATGTTGGTGAGGATGTGCGGAAAGGGGAGCCCTGGTGCACTGTGGTGGTAGAAACATAAATTGCTATAGTCACTATGGAAAACAGTATGGAGGTTCCCAAAAAGTTAAAAAAAATTTTTTTAATTAAAAAAAATTAAAATTAAAAAAATTTAAAAAAAATAGAACCACCATATGATCCAGCAACCCCACTTCTAGGTAAAAATCCAAAGGAAAGGAAATCACTCTCAAAGAGATATGTGCTCTTCCATGTTCACTGCAGAATTCTGTACAACATTCAAGACATGAAGACAGTCTAAATGCCCACTGATGGCTAAATTAGTAATAAAGAAAATGGGATATACATGTATATACATGTAAATACATGTATGTATATGTACATATATATATACACATGTACATTTTCTTTATTATATATCTGGAATATTATTTAGCCATAAAAATAGGAAATCCTGCCATTTGTGACAACATAGATGGACCTGGAGGGCATTATGTTAAATGAAATCAGACAAAGAAAGACAAATACTGTATAATCTCACTTATATGTGGAATCTAAGAACTCAGAAGCAGTAGTTGTCAAGGACTGAGGGATGGAAGAAATGGGGAGATATTGGGCAGAGCGTACAAACTTTCGCCAAACTTTCACCAGGTTTAAGATGAATTAGTTTTGGGGATCTAAGGTACAGCATGGTGACTATAGTTAACAATACCATATTGTATACTTGAACATTGCTGTGAGAGTAGGGATTTAATGTTCTCACCATTTTTTTCCTCACCATGTTATTTTTGTAACAACAAAGTTGTAATTATGTGAGATGAAGATTGTGTTAACTAACCTTATCGTGGTTAACATTTTTAATATATATATGTATCAAACCATCATATCGTACACTTTAAACTTACACACTGTAACGTCAATTGTATCTCAATAAAGATGGAAAGAATTAAAAATAAAAGGATGTTTTAGTTTTTTTTTAAATCCACCATGACCAAACTTTTTCAGAAGGTTCACATATAAATACCTACCTGCCCATTTGATGTGTACACTTAAATATCTAATAGGTATCTCAGAATTAATGTGTCTGAAATAGAACTCCTGAGTCCCTGCAAAACTGTATGATCTCTTCATACAGTAGTCCTGTTGTTTCAGTATTCTTGTCTCCTCAGCTAGCACCATAATCCGTTCAGTTGGGCAGGTCCAATATAGACTCATTGATTCTTTTCTTTTAGATCTCAAATACAGTCAATCCATCCGTAAAATGCTGTTTGCTCTATACTGAAAATATCCTACGTACCAAATTCATGCACCTTACCCTTCTCTGCTATCACTCTGGTATAAGCCACTAGCACCTCACACCTAGACCGTCCAGACCACAGTTACTGTATCTCTGTTTCCAAATATATCCTCCTTCAGTTTCCTTTCCAACTGCAGTTTGAGTATCTTAAAAAAAAAAAAGAAAAGAAAAAGAAAGAAAGAAAAGATAATGAGGCAACACTGCTCAAAGCTCTCCAATAGTTTCCCATTTCACTCAGAATAAAAATCTAAACCTAACTCATAGAAACCTAGAACCCCTCTCCTACTTTACTGCCTCAAACTTCCCCTCCCCTTCACTGGGCTCCAGCCATACCTGATGTTCTCGGAACATGCTCGGTATGCTCCCAGTTCATAGTGTTTGTAGTCATTCTTCCCTTTGTCCAGAACACTTTTTTTCTGATGCAATCTTTTCCACGAGGCTCAGTTCAAATGTCAACCCCGTAATAGAATCCTTCCTAACTACAAAGTAGTACTTGGGTCATTCTCATCCCCTTACCTTATTTTAGTTCTCTTCATAACTTATTATTATTAATGGCATATTTAATATTTGTTTAATATGTATCTCCCCCAGTGGAATATAAATTAATCTCTTTGAGGGCAGGGGCATTATCTGTTTTATTTACTGCACTGGCTCCATGTCTAGTTAGATCTCTGGCCTATGGTAGATGGAACAAAAGTACTTACTAAATGAATGAATAAATGCTTGGTCAATTCAGGTGTCTTAAGATCATCCCAATGTTGAAATGTGGTTTGTTGAAGTGGTGGTGGTGACTATATTTAATTAAAACAAAAACAAAAACAAAAACTTTGTTTGTAATCAGGTTTGTAATCTGTAGTAGTCAGGATTTGTTTTTCTATAATTCAAATATATCTAATCATGAAGCATTAAACTGACTTGTGAAAACAAATCCATACGATGAACTGATTTATTTACTATATTCCATGTATTTTCCCTAGAGAGGTTAAATGGAAAGTAATTAGTGAAAGCAATTTTAGCAGAGGAAAGCAAGAATTGTAAAAGGCTGGTTTTTTTTTTTTTTTTTTTTAAAGATTTTATTTATTTATTTGAGACAGAGAGAATGAGAGAGAGAGAGCATGAGAGGGGGGAGGGCCAGAGGGAGAAGCAGACTCTCTGCTGAGCAGGGAGCCCGATGCGGGACTCGATCCCGGGACTCCAGGATCACGACCTGAGCCGAAGGCAGTCGCTTAACCAACTGAGCCACCCAGGCGCCCTAAAAGGCTGGTTTTTAAAAAGTCTATATATTACTGAAGTAGGCATATACCTTTAGATATTAATAACTTCCCTGTGGTAATTAATATATTAATCATTTAAGATTCATTATATTTATAAATCTTTAAATTTTCTGATGGTTTTGTGACCATTAGTAATATTTCAGTGGGGACATTAACTGTCAATATAAGCATTCTTCTGAGTTAGATGAAGAAAATGTTTAAAATGTCTTTCTATATCGGATATATAAATCCATAGGATATCCACACAGCTTTTGTAATTTGATTTACAAGCTTTAGTGATCTATCCCTTAAAAGCAATGTTGTGAAAGGGGTGGTGAGACCATCAACAACATAAACCAAACAAACCACAGGAGCCTGCACTTTGATTTCATGCACAATTGTCACAGTACATAAGAGCACAGAGAGGGAGTGAGATAACGCAATAAGATATATGAGAGATTAGAAAAGTGTCATCACTCGTGATTTTATTCATTTTCCTTAGGAAGCAGACAGAAAAATATCATCTCCTTATCTTCATTTCAATAAAGCTAACTCTGAATGATGTCACCATGAGTGAAAATGATTTCATGGAAGTCATTGTAAGATGTGTTGAAGAATATCCCAAGGGAAAAGAAAGATAGGAAGATTGTTTATTGAATCACAGAAGATAGATATAAATATTTTACACAAGCATATTCCCATGTGAGATGTAGAATCTAATTTGGGATTTGCAGCTCTTTCATCAAAGCATCAGGTTTGTGATCTTGGGAAGTCATTTATCTCAAAGGTGTGACAAATCACAGCCCAGGTTTCTAGACAACTAGGAATGGTCTTGGCATATCTTCATTTTCTCATTTACATTTTAATCCTCCTGAATAAATGTCCAGGAAGTTGAAAATATTGTGATATGGCCTTATATAACTTATTTGACAAGGGACTGACTAATAAAACAACCTTGGACAGAGCTATGATTTTTTATGGCATTTATTGGTGATTACTGGAACCTAATAGTTGTTTTACAACCTAACCAATTCTTTTGGGAAATTTACATATGAGAAAAATATTTGTTGAAAAGAAAAAATACAGAAGCAATACAAACTCAAATTAGAGCATATATTTATGCTAAAAGATTCATTTGGTTTTCATTGTTTTTACTTAAGAGAAAAGGTCTTATATTTAAAGAGATCTCAAACAACATTTAAAAGTATCTGAATTGATTAAATCTTCCAAAGGAACTGATTCTAAATATCTACAAGAAGTTTAAAAAAGAAAAAGACAAAAGTCTTATCTCATACCAAGAAATGTTCTGAAGTGGTCTATCATTATTAATTAATTGAGAATCCACTGTCAAAATATTAGTCACATGTTTGCTATTAACGTCAGCCTAATCAGTGCTTTCATGTGGAAATTTCAGATTTCTGCCCAATACTGCATTCCAAGACAATGCTCTAAGAAACAGGTGGGGGAGGGTTAATAAGACACATCTAATCATTCCTTAATTATCATTTAAAATAAGTGACACTCAAACAGAAAATGTGAGAAAAAAATACATTAAAATAGAGCTATTGCTCACACAGAATAGACAGTTTCCCCCTTGTATTTCAAAGCCAACCCAGAGCAGACAGGCAAAGGCTCAGTTAGTTTGATAAATAAAATATTTACTTAAATTCTTAGAAAGTTATCTAAGATATGGTGACCAAATAACTGGTTTGCATGTGCCCTTTGCATAACAGACATGAGTAAAATATAATTTAAAAACCTGCATTGTCCTATTCATCTCTTCTCATTTATTCATGCTCATTCTTTTATCTCTTTCCTATATCTTTAAATGTATGTTCAGATAAGTGTGATTGCTTTTAAGTATTCCAATTCTATGCCAGTTTGGCAGATATGCAGTGGTTTAATAAAAAGAGTATATTAATTACTTTAAAAGTTGTGAGATTCGGGTCCAAACTTTGACTACGTGATGTGAAAAAAGGTTTTATTTTATTTTCTTAAAATTCTTCCTTCCTTCCTTCCTTCCTTCCTTCCTTCCTTCCTTCCTTCCTTCCTTCCTCCCTCCCTCTTCCTCTTTTCTCTTTCTTATTTTGTTTTTTTTACTTTTAATTCCCATATAGTTAACATACAGTGTTATATTTGTTTTAATTGTTACAATATGGTGATTAAACAATTCTATACATTACTCAGTGCTCATCAATGATAAGTACACTCCCATTCCCTTTCACCTATTCCCCCACCCCACCTCCCCTCTCATAAACATCAGTTTGTTCTCTAGGGTTAAAAGTCTGGTTTTATTTTTTCCTTTGTTCATTTATTTTGTTCCCTAAATTCCACATACGAGTGAAATCATATGGAATTTTCTTCTCTTACTTCGCTTAGCATTATACCCTCTAGATTCATCTATGTTGTTACAAATGGTGAGATCTCATTTTTTTTTTTATGGCTGAATATACTCCATTCTATATATACACCACATCTTCTTTATCTATGCATCTATCGATGGACACTTGGGGTGCTCCTATAATTTGGCTATTGTAAATAATGCTGCAATAAACATAGGGGTGCATATATTTTTTCGAATTAGTGTTTCCAGATTCTTTGTGTAAATATCCAGTAGTGGAATTACTGGATCATATGGTAGTTCTATTTTTAATTTTGGAGGAAACTCTGTATTGTTTTCCAAAGTGGCTACACCAGTTTACATTCACACTAAAGGTGAATGAGGATTCCTTTTCTCCACATCCTCACCAACACGTGTTTTTCCTCATGTTTTTGATTTTCACCATTCTGACAGGTGTGAGGTATCTCAGTGTGGGAATTAAGTGGGAAATAGCTATTTGAAACAAATCATAATCTTGACACATCTGATACTTCGTTTTTGGAGGATGCTGGAAACAATGTGGAGGTTGATGAATCTCTGTTCCAGGAAATGGACTACTGGGAGCCAGAGGATGATGAGGATGATCCAGACTACAATCCTGCTGACCCAGAGAGTGATCTGATTGACTAATGGACTATCCCCATCTGCAGAGAGATGTGACTGCCACAGTGTCTGGGGCTGTGCTAAGGAGTTGATTTTTCTTTCTTTTTTTCTAAGAAAAAATAATTTTCAGGAGAATATTCTTCTGATAGCTTTCACCATTGAACTTAGTAAACTAACTTTAAAGTTTCAAACATATAAAAAATAATGATTAGCAACATTGAACATCTTTTCATAGGTCTGTTGGCCATCCATTTGTATGTATTCTTTGGATAAATGTCTGTTCATATATTCTGTCCATTTTTTAATTGGATTTTTTGTGGAGTTTTTGGTGTTATTGTATACGTTCTTTATATGTTTTGGATACTAACCCTTCATTGAATATGTCATTTGCAAACATCTTCTCCCATTTAGTATGTTGTCTTTTAGTTTTGCTGTTTGTTTCCTTTGCTGTGCAGAAGCTTTTTATTTTGATGCAGTCCCAATAGTTTATTTTTGTATTTGTTTCTCTTGCCTCAGGAGACATGTCAAGAAATATGCTGCTAAGACTGATGTCAGAGAAATTACTGCCTTTGCTCTCTTCTAAGATTTTTATGGTTTTAGGTTTTACATCCATTTTATTTTTGTGTGCAGTATAAACAAGTGGTCTAGTTTCATTCATTTGCATGTAGTTGTCCAGTTTTCCCAACACCATTTGTTAAAGAGACTGTCTTTTTCTCATTGCATATTATTGCCTGCTTTGTCAAAGATTAATTGGCCATATAATCGTGATTTTAATTCTGGGCTCACTTTTCTTTTCTTTTCTTAATTTTTTTATTGTTACGTTAATCACCATACATTACATTACATCCTTAGTTTTAGATGTAGTGTTCCATGATTCATTGTTTGTGCATAATGGGCTCACTTTTCTATTTTATTGATCTATGCATCTAATTTTGTGTTGGCACCACGCTGACTACTGATTACTAGAGCTTTGTAGTATATCTTGAAATCCGGGATTGTGATACCTCCAGTTTTGTTCTTTTCCAACATTGCTTTGGACATTCAGTGTCTTTTGTGGTTCCATACAAATTTTAGGATTATTTGTTCTAGTTCTGTGAAAAATACTCTTGGTATTTTAACAGGGATTACATTAAGTCTATAGGTTGTTTTGGGTAGTATGGACTTTTTAACAGTATTTTTTTTCCCAATCCATTAACATAGAATAGCTTTCCATTTCTTTATGTTATCTTCAATTTCTTTCATTTGTGTTTTATACTTTTCAGAGTACAGGTATTTCACCTTCTTGGTTAAAGTCTATTTATAGGGGGGCACCTGGGTGGCTCAGTCATTAAGCGTCTGCCTTCGGCTCAGGCCATGACCCCAGGGTTCTGGGATCAAGACCCACATTGGGCTCCCTGCTCGGCGGGAGGCCTGCTTCTCCCTCTCCCTCTCCCACTCCCCCTGCTTGTGTTCCCTCTCTTGCTGTGTCTCTCTCTGTCAAGTAAATAAATAAAATCTTTAAAAAAAAAGTTTATTTATAGGTATTTTATTATTTTTGGTGCAATTGTAAATGGGATTGTTTTCTTAATTTCCCTTTCTGCTACTTCATTATTAGTGTATAGAAATGCAATGATTTCTCTATATTGGTTTTGGATCTTATGACCTTACTAAATTCATTTATTAGTTCTAATATTTTCTTGGACTCGTTAGGGTTTTCTCTATATAGTATCATGTCATCTGCCAGTAGTGAAAAGTTTTACTTCTTCCTTATGGATCTGGATGTCTTTTACTTCTTTTTGTTGATTGCTGTGGCTAAGACTTCCAGTATTATGTTGAATAAAAGTGGTGAGAATGGACATTCTTGTCATATTCCTGATCTTAAGGGAAAAGCTCTCAGTTTTTCACCATTGAGCATGATGTTAGCTGCAGGGTTTCCATATATGGCCTTTATTATATTGAGGTATGTTCCCTCTGGATCTTTTTTATTGTGGGTTTTTAACTGTGAATGAATGCTGCACTTTAACAAATGCTTTTCCTGTGTCTATTGAAATGATCATATGGCTCTTATCCTTTCTTTTATTGATGTGACGTATCACTGTTGATTGATTTGTGAATCTTGAACCACCCCTGCATCCCAGGAATAAATCCCAGGAATCAGGAATAAATGATTGTGTTGAATGACTTTTTTAATTGATTGTCAGATTCAGTTTGCTAATATTTTGTTGAAGTTTTTTGCACCTATGTTCATCAGAGATATTGGCTGGTAGTTTTTTTTTTTTTTTTTGTAGTGTTATTTATCTGGTTTTGGGATCAGAGTAATGTTGGTCTCATAGAATGAATTTGGAAGGTTTGCTACCTCTTTTATTTTTTGGAATAGTGTGAGAAGAATGGATATTAACTCTTTTTGTAATATTTAGTAGAATTCACCTGTGAAGCCATCTGGTCCTGGACTTTTGTTTGTTGGGGGTTTTTTGATTACTGATTCAATTTCATTGCTGGAAATCAGTCTGTTCAAATTTTCTATTTCTTCCTATTTCAGTTTTGGAAGGTTATATGTTTCTAGGAATTTATCTACTTCTTCTAGGTTGTCCAATTTGTTGGCATGTAAGTTTTCACAATAATCTTTTACAATCCTTTATGTTTCTGCTCTTTCATTTCTGATTTTGTTTGAGTCTTCTCTCTCTCTCCCTTTCTTTTAATCAGTCTGGCTAGAGGTTTATTAATTGTATTGATCTTTTCAAAGAACCAGCTCTTGGATTAATTGATCTGTTCTATTGTTTTTTTAATTTGTTTGGTTTTTTGTTGTTTTAGTTTTCTATTCCACTTATTTCTGTTCTAAATCTTTATTATTTCCTTCCTTCTACTGTTTTAGGGTTTTGTTTATTCTTGTTTCTCTAGCTTCTTTAGGTGTAAGTTTATATTGTTAATTTGAGATTTTTCTTGCTTCTTGAGTTAAGCCTGTATTGCTATTAACTTCCCTCTTAGGATACTTTTTGCTGCATCTCAAAGATTTTGGACTGTTTTATTTTCATTTTCATTCATCTCCATGTATTTTTTTTTTCATTTCCTCTTTGATTTCGTGGCTGACCCACTCACTGTTTAATAGAACATTATTTAACCTCCACTCATTTGTGTTTTTTTTCCAGATTTTCTCTTGTTGATTTCTAGTTTCATAGTGTTGTGGTCAGAAAAGATGCAAGGTATGACTTCAATCTTTTTGACTTTGTTGAGACTTGTTTTGTGGTCTAATATATGATAAGTTCTGGAGAATGTTCCATGTACACTTGAAAAGAATGTGTATTCTGCTGCTTTAGGATGAAATTTCTGAATATAACTGTTAGATCATCTGGTCCAATGTGTCATTCAAAGCCACTGTTTCCTTACTGATATTTTGTGTGGATGATCTAGCCATTGATGTAAGTGGGGTGCTAAAGTTCACTGCAACTATTGTTTTACTATTGATTACTCCCTTTATATATGTTATTAGCTGCTTTATGTATTTGGGTGCTCCCATGTTGGGTGCATAAATATTTAGATTTGTTATATCTTCTTGTTGGATTGTTCCTTTTATGATTATATAGTGTTCTTCTTTGTCTCTTGATACTATTTTTGATTAAAGTCTTTTTGTCCGGACGGGGGAAAGATGGTGGAGGAGTAGGGGACCCTATTTCAACTGGTCCCTGGAATTGAGCTGGATATCTACCAGACCACTCTGAGCACCCATGAAACCAGCCTGAGATGTAAGAAGATCTGGATCTCTACAAACAGAATATCGCAGGCAGTTGGTTTTGAGGTATGAAGCGGAGAGCCGTGATTCTGCGGGCAGATATAGGAGGTTAAACGGCAGCGGGAGGGTGCCTGGATGTGGGGATCCTACAACGCCGGTGAGCGACAGCCTCGTGCGCGGGGCACAGACTCACAGACCGGTAGTGTCGGGAAAGGACTTTAGGGCAGCCCCCGGGGTGGAAAACCAGACCGGCAGGGTCGCGCGCACGTGAACCGCAGCCCCCCAGACAGAAACCTGAGCGACGGTCGTGCGCACACGATCTGCAGCCTCCGAAACGGAAACCCGGTGCGCCGGGGTCACGCTGGTGAACTGCAACCTCTGGGGTGGAAACCCCGAGCGGCGGAGTCACGCACACGCAAACTGCAGTCCCCGGGACAGGACCCCAAGTGGAGGAGTCGCGCGAGCGCACGCGCAAACTGGGAGCGGCTGGTGGTTTTAGAAGCACAAAGGGCAGAGATGTGCCCCAACATGGAGGCAGGACTGGGAGCGCTGTGGAGGGGCGCACAACCCAGGACGCTGCAGTTTATA
>NW_028028636.1:0-596 GCF_054177405.1 Leptonychotes weddellii
AATGATTCTTACCTCAAATTAAAGGTCATTTTAGTAATGAAAGATTCTGCTTGGATTGTTATTGCAGATTTCCACCTGGTAAGAACTAGAAAGTAACTTGAAATTTTGAGTAATTTATCACACTGCCCTTATTTGTCAATCAGCAATGACAGCCGGCGTCCTTAGTAACCAACTCGAGACTTGTGGAAGCCGTCTTCCTTGTATCAAGATAGTCTAGCTTTCGTTCTTTTTAAGAACCTGACGTCAAAGAACGAAGAATAGGGGCACCTGGGTGGCTCAGTTGGTTAAGCATCTGCCTTCGGCTCAGATCCTGATCCCAGGATCCTGGGATCAAGTCCTGCATCGGGCTCCTTGCTCCGTGGGGACCCTGCTACCCCCTCTGCCCCTGCCACTCCCCCTGCTTGTGCTCTCTCTCTCTCTCTGTCAAATAAATAAATGAAATCTTAAAAAAAAAAAAAAGAAAGCTGTACACGCACTAAATCCAAAATCAAAGGTAACCAGAAAAGCAGTTAGATCTGGGCTAGGGCTAGTTTTAACTGTCAAGACATAGGAAGATAAGTGGAATTTAGAGTATGTACCCTTTTTTTTTTTTTTTT
>NW_028028637.1:0-596 GCF_054177405.1 Leptonychotes weddellii
TTACTTAGCCTCTGTCCACACTGCAGATTCCTCATCTGTGAAATGGGGACTATAAAAGCAGCTGCATCACATGCATCTTCAGCATCCACCAGCTGAATGTAAGAGAATTGAAGGAGACAATCCACGGGAAGCACTTAAACCAGTGCCTGGCGCCTAGTAGTTGCCGTGTGTTTGCTGTTGTCGTTGCCCCTAAGATGAAGTGAGGGTTATAAGGACCATGTGACATCAGGCAAAGAAGTCCCTTTGTATGGCCCAAGGTCAGAATCTGAAACAGCATTCACTCTATGACCTCCGCAAAGGCCCCCGGAGCCCTCATCAGATGCACCACTCCCAACCTGAAAACGTACCTATCTCATGAGCCACCTGATCTCACTGAGTGTGAGTCTCCTTTTGACAGAAACCCCAACAGTCAGGGGCGCCTGGGTGGCTCAGTCAGTTAAGCAACTGACTCTTGACTTCAGCTCAGGTCATGATCCCGGGGTCCTGGGATCGAGCCCCGCATCGGGCTCCCTGCTCCGCGGGAAGCCTGCTTCTCCCTCTCCCACTCCCCCTGCTTGTGTTCCCTCTCTCGCTGTCCCTGTCAAATAAATAAAATC
>NW_028028638.1:0-596 GCF_054177405.1 Leptonychotes weddellii
CAGAGACATGTAGGCTGGTGACTACCTGACTGGACACTGCAAACGTATAGAACGTTTCTGTCATCACAGAGTTCCACTGGACAGTGCTGGTAAGTATTTGAAGATGAGAAAGTCATAGCCCATAATTCTTTTTCAATTACAAACCATACCAGTGTGTTCCATCACTATATAATAACTTACCAAAAGGGAAACATTCTTTCTTTTTAAATGTCTAGGATAGCCTCCTACTTAAAGTAGCAAAGCGGGAAAACCAGAAATTTGGATTTGCTGGTGGTGACTCACTCCTTTACCGTCACATGGAATCTGATACAAGGTGTGATGGTGGATGCCGGCTTACCTGCTGCCACACCGGGCTGGGCCTCCAGGACGCGGTGCACATGTCACCCGCAGCATAGACATCAGAGAGAGACGTGTGCATGTGAGCATCCACCTTCAGGCCTCCGTCTTCTCCTAGATCAAACTAAACAGGGTTCCTGATAAGCATATGTGGGAAGAAAAATGAAAGAGGTCTTTTCTGTTCTAAAGTAAAAGAACAAGTCAAATTTTTACACCTCGGTATGCTGATCTTCGGTGAGAGAGTAAAAAACAGCTGCCAA
>NW_028028639.1:0-596 GCF_054177405.1 Leptonychotes weddellii
CAGTCTGTTTTATGAGTAAAGATAACCATTTAATTGGCCTATCCTTGAGTTGAGAATTCCAGTATTTGAGTTACTGTGTGATGTAACTATTGAAATACAGAGTGGACAAATATTAATCAGATTTAAGTGACTACTAAGTAAGAATTTCTGTCTAGAATAACAGATGTGTGTGTGTGTGTGTGTGTGTGTGTGTGAGAGAGAGAGAGAGAGAGAGAGAGAATATTCATTAAGTTTCTACTATATGCCAGGGTCCTTCACAAATATCAATCCTCAAAACAAAGCTGTTACTATGTATTATTTATCACCATTTTACAGATTTGGAAAAAGAGATTCACAGGGCTTAAGTAATTTTCCAATCATATTAAGTTGTGGATATTTGAGTCATTGAAAGATTCTTTGATTTCAATTCCATTTTTGCAATGTACAGCTTTAATTAATCCTTTAATGAGAAGTAAACAAAGATTAATTAGTTTAACAGATTGTTCTTATCTTGTCCAACAAAAGAACATTTCCAATAAATATTTAATTTATTTTAAATTAGATTTTCTGTGTGTATAATGCATGTGCCTACTTTCCTTTTTGCTTTTGTACATGAA
>NW_028028640.1:0-596 GCF_054177405.1 Leptonychotes weddellii
GGGACTCGATCCCGGGACTCCAGGATCATGACCTGAGCCGAAGGCAGTCGCTTAACCAACTGAGCCACCCAGGCGCCCCATAAAGTTATTTTATACTTGAGCATGTGTAGTTTGTTTAATTGGTTAGAAATCGATGCTAGGAATTACAGTTTTTATGTGGCTGCCAGCGCTGAGGTGGACAGCCTCCTACCCATCCCAGATACATAGAAAGGTCAGATAAAATATGTAGCTGAGGGGCGCCTGGGTGGCTCAGTCCGTTATGTGTCTGTCTTCGACTCAGGATCCCAAAGTCCTGGGATCAAGTCCCGCATCGGGCTCTCTGCTCGGCAGGGAGCCTGCTTCTCCTTCTCCCCCGACTTGTGCTCTCTCTCTCTCTCAAATAAATAAATAAAATCTTAAAAAAAAAATGTAGCGGAGATAAACAGAAAGGGAAATAAATCCTCGTGTTGGAAAGAAAAAGAACTCAATGGCAGTGAAGTCTGGTCAGAATGAAGCCATGGCAATCCACAGAGATGTCCCATTTGGACGTGGGCTTTTAGGGGGCCAGGCACGGGGATTGTACCACCTACATGGGAAGTGGGGAAGAACTCTCTGGT
>NW_028028641.1:0-596 GCF_054177405.1 Leptonychotes weddellii
TTTTTTTCCAGATTCACTTATTAATACTTAAACACTTCCCTTTAGAGTTCTGGTAAAGAAAGACAGCATTATGGTTCCAAATTGTGAGACAAGGAGGAGTCCATTCAAGTAAGGGTCTCACCCTCTGTGTGGGGGCTTTGCTCTTGCTGCGGACTCTCTGTGAAGAGCGTGCTGGGTTCTGTTCTTGCATAAGAGCACCATGAAGGATCACACCACCCATGAGAACCTTCAATGAAAATGTCCCAAGAATAATGCAGCTTCTTGTTCCCTGAGCTGAATTTACCTCCGGTGCTGTCTTGCAGTACTATTATTCTTGACTCAGACTACAACTGGGGGTGAACAAGAACACTATGAATCAAAGATCTTTTGTTTTCCAGGCACTGCCATGAATGTGCACCATGGTTCAGTTTTTGTACAAAAGTTTTCTCCTCCTTCATTGAGCATGTATTCACCACCACCAACCTTGCCCCACCCCGTGTGTGACCATTGTTACTATGCCCGAAGCTTTAGCAAGTAGTACAGCATAAAACAGTAATTCTTGTAATTAGAGTTTTTTAAGCAATAGAGTTGATTTTAAAGTTTATTTTACATTTCAC
>NW_028028642.1:0-596 GCF_054177405.1 Leptonychotes weddellii
ACTTAGAGAACAGCAGTGAAATGTGGTAGAGCTGAAAGGCTGTGAACAGATGGAGGACACAGAGACTGCCACAGAAAAATAGATTGGACACACAGGTAAAGCAGTAGGAAGTTCTTACTGAGCAAGCAAATGCCCACAGGAACCACAATTCTGCATCTAATGGGTGGCCTTCCCACCCACCCCCCAACACGCTCACCAGATGGGTGTCCTATAATTCAACTCAACTCTGACACTATCTACCTAGAGATCGCTCCAGAGCCCAGTGGTTAAGGGCTCAGTCTCACAAGACTGCCAACTTTAGATGCATGTCTCAAGTCCATGTTGTCACCTGTGTTTCTGACTGACTGGCTATAGATAGGAAGTTTTTGATGACCCCCTCCTTGGGTTCGTTTAATTTGACAGAGTGATTCATAGAACTCATACAAACATCTTACCGTATTAATGGTGGTTTTTTTTTTTAATTTTTTGTTATGTTAATCACCATACATTACATCATTAGTTTTTGATGTACTGTTCCATGATTCATTGTTTGTGCAAAACACCCAGTGCTCCACGCAGAACGTGCCCTCTTTAATACCCATCACCAGGCTAACCCA
>NW_028028643.1:0-596 GCF_054177405.1 Leptonychotes weddellii
TGTCACTGTGGCTCCTTAGCAGTCTCCTGGGACAGTGGTCCCAGGTGCCTCTTGGGCTTCTGCTCCCCGCTGGTGGATCCTGTTGGGGGTTGTCATCTTCCAGGCGTCTCTACTTTGTCCTTTGTTCCTTCAGCAGACAGGCTGGTCAGGCGGAAGGTGACAATGGTAATTATCGAAGCCGAACGACGAATCCATGGGGGTTCACCCCGCTGTCTATATATTCGCTCTATTTTTGCATATGTTTGACATTTTCCATAACAAAAAGATTTCTAAAAAGCCTGCATGGCATTTCCTGAAATGCTGTCTGAAATTACGAAAGGTTCAACACCCGCATGTGCATCAGTAGGTGACTAGCTAAAAAAAATGACAGTTCGGCTCATCCATGGAGTCCCCTGTAGACATAAAAAAGAATGAGCAAGTTCACTCCAAACTGACACAGAAATAGGATCAAATGTCTTAAGAAGTGAAAAGACTAGGGGCGCCTGGCTGGCTCAGTCAGCGGAGCGTGCGACTCTTGATCTCGGTGTTGTGAGTTCGAGCCCCATGTTGGGTGTAGAGATGACTTAAAAATAGAATCTTAAAAAAAAAAAAAGAAG
>NW_028028644.1:0-596 GCF_054177405.1 Leptonychotes weddellii
TAAAATAGAGTAGGTGCCATATGTATTTTGTAGACCATGCGGCTCAGTGACTGCTGATCTCAGGGCACATTGTAACAATTCAGTGAAGTAATATATTTGAAGTGCTAGGGGAGCACCTAACACATAGGTGGAATTTCTGTTCCTTTTTCCCTTTCTTTTTATAAAGATTTTTCTTCTTCAGGGAACTCTTTCCCTTATTTGATGACTAGATCTTATTCATTTTAACCACCACAATCCAACCCCTTTGGAAAATAGGAAATAATTATTTACAGCTATCAAAAGATTGGTGACACTTTACTGTGACTGTGTTATGGTTTCTATGCTTCCTCACCCAGTAGTGGACTTTTAGACACTTCTGATTGGGAAACTAAACACTCTAAACTCTGATATTTGATAAAAGTTCCCAGGGAGATCTGGAAATGTGTGCATGTCCATGTGTGGAGTGCTTGAATGGACATGCACATGTTTGTGTATGAGAGAGAGGCTGATTTGTGAAATTCTAGCAATGGACTTAAATGTTATAAATACCTATCCCAGAATACAAAAAAGTATTATAAAATGTCCAATTATAATTCACCTTTTAAAGTTGTCTTAGA
>NW_028028645.1:0-596 GCF_054177405.1 Leptonychotes weddellii
CTTTCTTATAATGAGGAAAATGAAAATTAAGAACATATTATTTTCATTCTTTACACTGACAAAATGTTCAAAGAGTAACAATAAATAAGTGAATAAAAATCAGGCTATGTCATGCAGCGTTGGATGCTGTAAATAGGAGAAGCTTTTTATGGACAATTTTGTTGTATCAATTAAAAAAAACAACTTTGACACAGCAATTCCACTTCCAAGAAGCCCTCACAAAGAAACATCTAACTATATGCACCAGTATTTATAATATTCACTGTGACATTATTTGTCATATTTCCAAATTGGAAATATAATGCACAGCAAAAAGGAGTAATGAAATACATTATATTGTTTCTATGTTAAAGAATACTATGCAGGCACTTAAAACGTAAGTAAGTTAAGACAGGTTTACTGACATGGAAGAATGTCTCAGATTTAGTATAAATGAAAAATACAAGTTGCAGGTAATGACCATAGTTCAATCCCTTTTATATAAAAAAAAATGTGGCTAGAAGCACAGTATGCATTGTTTGCCATCTGTGAGGGATGTGTAGACCCTATTTAAACTTTATATAATATTGATTCTTGAATTTATTAAAATGAGAATG
>NW_028028646.1:0-10505 GCF_054177405.1 Leptonychotes weddellii
ATAATGGAGCAAATTATAGCAGAGAACTTCCCTAATTTGGGGAAGGAAACAGGCATGAAAATCCAGGAAGCACAGAGAACCCCTCTCAAAATCAATAAAAATAGGTCAACACCCAGAGTGAGCTTTCTAAAGTACAAATCTGATACATCTTGCCAATCTACATCCTAAAGGCTTCCATTGCCTTCAAGTTAAAACTCAGACTCCCTGGCTTGACATGGATGACTTTATGATATGGCCATTGCCTACATATTATTTCTTATTTCTTACTATTTTTCTTACTGTTTTTATTAACCCACAGTTCCTTGAAATGGGCCATAATCTCTTTCAACCCACCCGTTTGACATTTCCTTCAAAAAAGGCCATCTCCTTTGATTCTATAGCCTGATCAATGCTCCAAAATTAAGCATCAGTGAAGGCTTTTACTCCCAACACTGAGAAAGTACCTCTCCCTGTGCTCTTTAGAAACCTACACATATATTTTCTAACGCTTACTCCACTGGGTAAAAAACTATCCATTGTCTTAGCAATACCTCTCAAGATTATGAGCTACTTGTTAATATGAATAATACCTTTCATCTTGATAACCCTAATACCTGAGAGATAATAGGAAATCAATATATTTATGTCATTAGCAAAGGCTTAAAACAGAAAACTGATCTTCCCAGAATGACTATTGATCTTCATGTTGTTAAATCAAATGCTCAGTTCTCAGATCTATCAGCAGTTTTTGTCACCATCTGTCACTTGCTTCACCTTGAAACACTTTCTTTACTTGATTCCCACGTCTTCACACTCTCCTGGTTTCTCTCGGATTGACCCTTGTTACTTCTCAGTCTTCTTTGTTGGCTCATCCTCATGTCATCTTAGACCTATTCTCATCTCATTTACACTCAGTCCCTTAGTGATCTCAGACTCTCAAGACCTGATGCTGTCTCTTTGCTGACCATGCTCAAATTATCTCTCTTGACTGGACTTCTTCCCTAAACTCTAGGTTTGTGTATATAACTCCCTGCTTGACATTTTTAGTTGACTTTACAATAGAAATTTCAAATTCAACATGTTTTTTTTTCTTCAATTTTATTGTGGTATAATGGACAAATAAAATGTAAGATATTCAAAGTATATATGGTGATTATTTGATGTATGCATATATTGTGAAAGGAGTCCTCCCATCTGGTTACTTAACACATCCATCACCGTGAATATTTACCTTTTTTGTATGTGGGGAGGGTGTGGTGGTAGGATGGAGAGCATTTAAAAACAAATCTCTGATCTACCCAAAACCCTGTTCCACCCTGTCTCCCTTATCCATCAATTACAACTTCATCCTTGTAGTTGCTCAGACCAAAACACTTTTAGTTATATTTGACTCTACTTTCTCTTACTCCTCACAGACATTTCAGCAACAAAACATTTGACTCTAATCTTAAATATGTTCAGAAGCCTTCACTAGCACCACCCTGCTCCAAACCACCATTACCTCTCATTTGGCTTCTTCCATTAGCCTTCTATTTGATCTCCTGCCTTCCACTTTTGTCCTTCTCAGTCTATTTACAAGCCTGCAATCACAGATATCTTTTTAAAATAAGTCACATCAATCACACCCTTGATCAAAACCTTTTAGTGACCCTCCATCTTAGTCAGAATCAAAGTCTACATCTTAACATTGGGCTATACGCCTTCATATTATCTAACTCCTCATTATCATCTCTTTGCTCCCCCATCCCTCACTCTGCTTTAGCCACATGGTCTCCTAGGATGTCTTCAAGCAAGCAACATGTTCCTGCTTTAAAGTCCATGCACTAGCATGTTCTTTCATTTCCTTTAAGTCTCGGCTCAAATTTTATTTTCTTGGTAAGGGCTTACCCTATTAAAAATTGCAAACCCCCTATATCCATTCTTCATATATACCTCTTCTGCTGAAGATTTCTCCATAGCACTTATAACCTTCTAATATTTTATTTTATTATACTTAATTATTTTAGTATTTATACTTAATTATATTGTAATTTATTGTAATTCTCCCACCAGTGCAATGTGAAGTCCCTTTGGGTAGGAGTTTTTGTCCCTTTTGTTCACTGCTGTCCTCCAGACTCCAAAAGATTGTCTGATGCATAATCTTTCAATAACAGTTTCTGAATGAACAAAGGGTATACACATTTTTGCATTTCTGAGTGCCTGACAGTGCCTAGATTATAATAGTATTTTAATGTTCAAAAAAGCATTATGAGATAATTACTGTAGCCATTTTAAAGATAAAGGAACTAAAATTTCTAAGATTTGAGTCAATGATGCCTCTAGAATTTCTGTATAGTCAGGACTTAAGGATAGCATTCTGGTTAGTGGGAGGATAAAAAACTTGGATCTCAGAAAAACACTATCTTTTCTTACATGGTACGCTGTATTTGAGAATGGCTTAAGAAATGTTGATTACATGTGGCATTGGCCAACATACCTCTAACTTTGGCACCAACTCTTGCTCAAGGTTTTACCGTTTTACAGAGCTGTATCCCAGCCAGTATCTTTAGGAGACAATGAATACAACAGTCTGTCTATAACAGAAGTTCATGTAGGGAAATAGAAAATGACAAGATTGATGATGAAATGATGGCCATATTGTGGGGTTTTAGAATGCTTTGCTCAGAATTGGTTTCATCCATTGGTTCCCAAATCTGTGATGATTCTTAAAAATGTAGATGTTGTGGACCCACCCTATACCTCCTACTGGTATAGATATTTAACAAGCTTCCCGGATTTGTGTTAAGCAGCCAACTCTATATTTCCACCATAGATTGGCTTTTGGAAATATGGTAAGCAGGTAGCAGTTTGCATGTATTATATATTTGCCGTTTACTCCTCTCTATAAAGTACTCCCATTTCTGTGCACTGTAAAGCCAGGTAAATCTGACAGGGGGTGAATGGAATGTATTTTGGAGCAATGTGTGATGGACTGCCTCACAATAGTGTTTTTTTCCATCTGTTATAGGTCAATGCACAAACTGGCCCAGTTGGAAAGACTTGACCTAGGCAATAATGAATTCAGTGAGCTGGTAAGCAAATGCATTTTCTAAACTTTATAAATACACCCCAGGAGATTATTTATTTTGTCTCTATAACCCCAGGTATTAAATTATCCAAGTGCACATTTGCATTTCTAAATATAAAAACAAAATGAAACCCAGGAAATAAAGTGATTGTTTGACTATATAGTAAACCATAGAGAACTGGAGAGTGAGTACTAGATTCACTAAAAAGGGGAGAGAGAGAGAGAAGAGGAGGAGGTAAGGAGATGCAAATTGACAATTTTGAGCACCAGCTATGAGCAGGCACCAACTTCAGTGTGTCATATATATTATCTCACTTAACCCTTATTTGCCATGTTGCCATGTTAACTTTATGGAAATGAGCTCAAAGTGGTCACCAACTTACACAGCTTTTATGTCGTTGGACAAGCAAGACTTGATTAACTCAAAGTTCATACCTTGAAGACTTCTGCCTTTGAGGATGCTTAGAGAACAGGAGGGTTTAAAGGCCTTCCATTTATAATTGTACTGAAAGTTTCTTTCTAGTGAACACATATTTCCATCTTGCTGCCAAAATTGACAGAATTCTGACTGCTCCTTTCAGGCTTAAGCTTTCTTTAAAATTTGCCTGAAGACCAAAATCTCAAATGCAAATTAGAAAGCAGATAGTCCTTCATAAGCAGACTCTTTCTAATTCAGAAGTCTCCTCTTGAGCATCTTCAAATTTCAAAAATGCAATTAATCTAAAACATATTTTAACTATTTTGAAATTAAAACATTTAATTAAGTAATCAACTATTCTCTCCCAGCTGTGTTGCTAACAGTGTGACCTTGGGCAAATTACTTAGCCTCTCTAAGCCTCTTTTTCAGTTTCTCTAAGATAGAAATGCTAATGGCTCCTTCTTTACAGGGTTAGCGTGAGAATTAAATGAGATAAAGCATGTACCAGGCCTGGAAAAAAGGGATTCTCAATAAATGCCAGTGTACAGGGTATAATCCACACTTCATCTTGAATGTGCAAAGAAATTAACTTGTTGGACTTTGACCATAACTAATCTGGCCATTATCCCAGCCTCTATCAACTGTTTCTTGAGGGTAAAAGCTGACATTTAGTCTTCTGCAATTAAAAGTATAGTCTGATTTAAGAAGTTACAAGATCCCTTTGGGCTGTGTTCATCCTCCTTGCATAACAATTCTGTCTGTCACGTATCTTCGCACCTTCCCCTGCCTCTCTTCATAACATGGAATTTGGGCATGTGCAAAGGAGGCTATACGTCTTTCTGAAGAAAAGGAACTCCCTGGTCTCGGTCCAGTTTTCAGAAATGTGCTGGCAGACAGGCTGGCCTCTGGCCTGATGTCTGCAGCTGATCCTGCCCCCTGTGTTAAATCTGGAGTTTTGAAACCATAGTCAGTTCTTTGGGCTCAGGTGAGCACTGGCCAACTCCCCCTTGCTCCCATTGCTACAACTCAGCTCTCATTGCCTGTTAGCTATATTAGTCTCTATCCTGTCTCCCCTCCAGCTTCAGGCTGGCCAGTCCATCCCCCCCTTTCTGTTGTGAAGGTACCTCACTAGCCTTAATGCCAGTAGTGACCCTATAGCCCACGTGCAGGCTCTGAGGGTCCACATGATGTGTTAACTGAGAGAGGCCCAGTGAAAATAAACTTCAGAGCCTCCCTCCACCTGCTTCATCACACCACCAGGTTTGCCCTGTTTTCGATGCACTCAACTTGGTTATAGGGCAGTTTGCAAGGTGGCCTCAACACAGATATGGGGGCAAAACGACTCAGTACATAATCCAATGTACCTCGGGCTTTTTTTAAGGTAGATACTTATTAATAATGTAGGTAGATAGGTTGATAAGGAATAGCCGTAGCAAACTGTTTTATACTGGGAGTTTAAAAATCAATTGTTAAAAAGCTACAATCTGCCCAGTAGCTAGGTCTAGTGGTTGAAAGAACATGGACGGTGGATTCAGACAACTGAGGTTTGACTCTCAATTCCGTCCCTGGCTAGCCGGGTATCTTTGGGTCTGTAGCTCACTCTCTATCCTCAGTGTCCTCTTCAATAAAATAAGGGTATAAAAGTCATCTGTCTCATAGGCTTTTTGGGAAAATTCCATGCAAGAGAATCTATAATAAACACTCAATATATGTTTCTATGAATTTTGATTCTGTCAGGTATATGACTTTGGAAATCAAGTCTATAAATATTTGGACCAAAAATATGAATAGGATATATTTATATGTTTTTGAAATTAGACATAGTAAAAATAAACTTAAAAAACATGTTATTTTAACTTATGCTTTACGGTATCTAAGAAATCATCATTGAGGAGAAACATTTTTTTTTATTTTTGAACTCCCAGTATTCCATGCTAATCACAAAGCAAGTCTCTCTAAAAAAAAGTTTTTCATTTGTCCCTGGACCACTTATTCGATAATACTGAGTTACTTGGCATTGGCAGCAGGGAGGAGGGTTGGGGAGTATAATTATGGAATTTCACATTTCTGTCAATCACTTTTAATCACTTTTATTAGTCATATGTGTGGGACTAGCTGTTGTTTCCCTGAAAGTAACAACTTTTAATGAGAAAATAAGAAAATTTGCTTTGATAAGAGTCCTCTAGAAACAACGTCATGTGTAGGAAAGGGGATAAGTTCCATTCTGTAACTAGGTATTGACACCTAGGAGATTACTGTTAGAGAATTCATTTTGTGTGACATTCTAAAGAGACAGATATGCAGAGAGGATGATAATAAGTAAAAAAAAAACTTACACTGTAAAAGTCTAATAAAAAGAACAGAAGTTTGCTTTCTTGAGACTCAATGTAAATATACTAAATTATGTTTGAAGTAGAAAGATCTACTTAAGGTTGCCTTTGTCATAATGAAAGATTCTAAACAGAAAGAATTATTTTACATTTCTAACAGCAGTAACCACCAGAAAATACTGGGCAAAGTTCTGAGAACATAATGGATTCTCAAAGGTTTTTTATTATTGTTGTTTCTTTCATGGCTTATTTTTGTCAATATAAAATTAACACATACCCATTTTTTTTAATTTAAAAAGTTAAAAGAATTGTAAAAATTATAGTAAAAGTAATCCATGATCTCATTCCCTTATATAACCATTATCAATGTTTTTGGTATATTCTCCCCCTGCCACCATCATTTTTTTAATTAGATCAAATGAGTATTATTCGGGGCCAGGTTAGAGATGGGACATATTAGGTTGATGCGTTGGATAACATCAATTCTTAAAACTCCTCTGTATACTCTTGGTAGACAGCCTTCTAACTGTCACAGAATAATCAGGAGCTTCCCAAAGTCGAAGAATGGTCAAGGACACTAAAACAGATTCAGTGATTGCCATGGGGCCCAGGAGCTCTGTGATAGGTATATATATTTTACATGTATATAGAGCTGTCCAATGGACTAAGAGTCCTATTCATCCTGCACTGTTAGTGGAAATAACCAAGGCCCTGAAAGCAAATCACCATGAGTGAGAATACTGGAAAAGAAAGCAGACTGAGCAGCAGAGCCTGGAGGAAGATGGAATGGTGGATCCAGAAACAATGTGAGGGCATATGCCCATCCCCCCCATCAAGCCCCAGATTCCAGCTCCCAGCCTCTCATTCTCTTTTCTCTCCCTTCCCTGTATTGAAAGATAATAAGAAAAGTGTCACTCAGAGCCCCCAAAAACTCTGCTATGGGAACCTTCATCAAGAGTAAGCTCTAAGAAACAAAATAAGAAAGCTTCTTTGCAAACCAGAAAGAGAAAAGAGCTGAGCCCAGAGGAGGCAAAGAGCGGACTGCCGAGTAGTCTGTGCGTGGTTCAGGGTGTAGCCACATAATGCAGGCAGGCAGGCATGGCTCACAAAGGGCTGACAGCAGTCTGAGTGACACAGTGGACAGTGGTGAAGGAGAACAGAGAGAACGGTGGTCACTGGAGCATCTCTTGTTATGTGGGAGGTTCCCTAGTCTCCACTCCCCTCCCTGCCACAAAACCACTCCTAAAAGGAATAACTGGGGAGGAGGATCCCAGGAAAGGCCCGATTTCTTGATCTCCTGCTATTCCAGTGAAGGGAGGTCAAGTGAAGGGAGAAGTGAGATTTGAAATTGCACTATAACTGAGACATAGTTCGTACTGGTTATATGTGTTTTTATAGAGATAGTTCTGTTTACCAAATTGAAATTATAGTGTGCATTCTATTCTATTAATGCATGATGATCAAATTCAAATAAATTCTTTGCAAACATTATGAGTTAGAAGCTTTCTCTGCAGCTGAATTAGGAAGACTGTCAAATAATAGCCAAAAAATAAATAGTGAATTGAAATTCAAACTTAAGAGAAAATAATAAAATCAGAGAGACTTGAAATTTTATTATATCAAATGTGATACATATAAAACAATATATGTAGTATATGTTTAAGTTACAAAACATACTAAAATGCATCCCTGTGAACCCACTGCCATATTTTTGTGAACTAGAGCATCACCAGTCCTATACAGCTACCTGTAGGCTCTTACCTAATTCTGCCTCATTCCCAGAGACAAGTACAATCCTAAATTATGTTTAACATACCCCACATTTGTATGTCTAAATATTACAGTGTTTCACTTTGCTTGTTCTCAGGCTTTCTAGAAATATGACTATACTACAACTTACTTTTTTCTTCACAATCATTTTTGTCCAGTTTTTTTATTACATTGCTACTGTGAATATTCCTATAAGTACACATGTGCAAGAATTTTTCTAAGGCTTATGTTTAGAAGTGGAATTTCCCAGTCATTAATTGTGCACATATTCAACTTGAAAAATAATGTGGTTTTTTTTTTTTTTCAAAACAGTTGTACTCACTTACCAGCACCTGTAAGTGCCCCCAAGCTCCACATCTTTGTCTACGCTTGATATTGTCAGACTTCATATTTTTTCCAGTATAATGGCTGACAGTGGCATCTCATTATGATCTGAATCTGCCTATCCCCGATCCCTCATGAGATTGGTGCTTTTTCCATATGTTGGTGGCAGTTTGTGTTTCCTCTTCTGTGAAATGCCTGTTTATGTATTTTTGCTCATTTATCTATTGGATGTCTTTTTCTTGTAGACATACTGGGATCTATTATATATTCTAGATGCTAATCTTCTGTTGGTTATATGTACTACAGATGCCTCCTCCCAGTCTCTGCAGTTTTCTTTTTACTTTCTTCTTGGTGTCTCTTGATGACTTGAGGTTCTTAATTATAATGTAATAATATGCATACTTTTTTTTATGCCTAGCGTATTTTGTGTCCTTCTTAAGAAGTTCTTGCCTCCCCGAAGTCAAATAGATCTTTTCATATGTTTTCTTCTAAAACCTTGAGGGTTTCATTATTTATAGTCAGGTGTATTTCCATCTGGGCTTAATTATTTTACATTGAATGTATTATTTTTTTTATGAAAAAATAGTTTTCCAAGCAACATTTATAAACAGTCCTTCCTTTCCCCCTGAATGAGTGCAACCTCTTAACAAAATAGGATTTCCATATATGCATAAGTTACCTTCTTCATTGGCTGGTTTATGATCTGAGTACCAAAACCACACCATCTTAAGTAGCACAAACAATGTTTTTGATATCTGATAG
Organism: Leptonychotes weddellii; assembly: GCF_054177405.1. NCBI lineage: Eukaryota > Metazoa > Chordata > Mammalia > Carnivora > Phocidae > Leptonychotes > Leptonychotes weddellii. The sequence continues at coordinate 8,651 of NW_028028646.1, forward strand.
AATAAATCTCTACAACGTAGGCATCTGGACATTTAGTTTTTGTACAAATTTTAGAATTAGTTTATCAAGTTCCTTAAAAGGGAAAAATGTCATTGGGATTTTATTAGAAATTAGAATAAATTAATTTTCATTGGTTTATGGTGAATTGATATTTTTATGATATTGAGCCTCTTTATGCATGACGTATCTCCAATTTATTTATCCATTTTAACATCTTTCAGTGAAGTTTTATAATTTTCTTCAAAAAAGGTTTTACACATTTTTAGTTTATTTCCAAATACTCTATCATTTTGTTGGAGTTATAAATGTACATTTTCAAAAATTATAGTCCCCAATGTTTTATTGCAGGTATACAATAATCCACTTGATTTTTTAAATTTATATTTAGCTACCAGCTAAACCCTCTTATTGATATAAATAATTTGTCTATAGGTTAGAGATTTCTATATAGGTAATCAAATAATCTGAGAATGGTTGAATAGAAGCAAATGTTACTGTGTGATTTCTGATATTAATAGGAATGCATATAATATTTTGTTATTAAGAATATTCTTTACTATAAGTTTTGCATAGATACTCTTTATTAAGTTCAGAATATACCTTCCTATTTCTAGATTACTGAGAAAATTTATCTTGAGAAGATGCCAAACTCTATAACAATTTTTATCTGATGATAACATTTTTTCTTCTTCATCTGTTAATGCTGTAAATTATATAGAGGATTTTTTAAGATATTAAATATGTATTGTTTTATTATTTTTATTAAGTTTTTTATTTTAATTACAGTATAGTTAACATACAATATTCTACTAGTTTCAAGTATACAATACAGTGATTCAGCAGCTCTGTACATTAGTCAGCTCTCATCATGATAAGTGTACTTTAATCCCCATCACTTATTTTACCCATCCCCCCATCCACCTCTCCCCTGGCAACCATCAGTTTGTTCTCTAAAGTTAAGGGTCTGTTTCCTGGTTTGTCTCTTTTTTCCCCTTTGCTCATTTGTTTTGTTTCTTAAATTCCACATATGAGTGAGATCATATGGTATTTGTCTTTCTCTGACTGACTTATTTCACTTAGCATTAACTCTAGCTTCATCCATGTTGTTGCAAATGGCAAGATTTCTTTCTTTTTTATGGCTGAATAATAGTATATATATATATATATATATATATATATATATATATATACCACATCTTTATCCATTCATCTATCAGTGGACACTTGGGCTGCTTCCATAATTTGGCTGTTGTACATAATGCTGAAATAAATATAGGGGTGCATGTACCTGAATTAGTGTTTTTGCGTTTTTTGGGTAAATATCCAGTCATGTGATTGCTGGATCATAGGGTATTCTATTTTTAACTTTTGAAGAACCTCCATACTGTTTTCCAGAGTGGCTGCACCAGTGTGCATTCCCACCAACAGTGCAAGAGGGTTCCTTTTTCTCCACATCCTCGCCAACACTTGTTGTTTCTTGTGTTTTTGATTTTAGCTGTTCTGACAGGTGTAAGGTGATAGCCCATAGTGGTTTCATTTGCATTTCACTGATGATGAGTGATGTTGAGCATTTTTTCTTGTGTCTCTTGGCCATCTGTATGTCTTCTTTGGAAAAATAGTCTATTCAGGTCCTCTGCCCATTTTTTAATTGGGTTATTTTTTTTTTAATTTTTTATTCTTATGTTAATCCCCATACATTACATCATTAGTTTTAGATGAAGTGTTCCATGATTCATTGTTTGTGCATAACACCCAGTGCTCCATGCAGAATGTGCCCTCCTCAATACCCACCACCAGGCTAACCCATCCTCCCACCCCCCTCCCCTCTAGAACCCTCAGTTTGTTTTTCAGAGTC
>NW_028028647.1:0-596 GCF_054177405.1 Leptonychotes weddellii
AAAAAATGGGTAGGAACTCTCCAGGTTGATCAAAAGAGAAAAGGCATTGTGGGCAAAAGGAAGATCATGTGCAAAGAATGGAGGTATGAATGGGCCCAGCTTTAGGCAGCGGTGTGCTGGTAAATGTTTAATGCTATCTCTTCATGTATAGCTCTGATGTGAATATTGGCTGTATATTTTGGTTTTTGTTAATGAGTAACAAACTGTTTCCATGAAGGACAAAGGAGTAGACGTCTTAGACTTTGGGGGCCATGTAGGCCTATAGGCACCACACAACTCTGCTATTTTTGTGCAAAAACAGCCACAGAATAATAAGTGAATGAATGAATGTAGCTGTGTTCCAATAAAACTTTGTTTACAAAATCAGGTGGTGGGCCAGATTTGGCTTGTAGTTTGTTGAACCCTGATCTAGATGATCAACAAAACAATAAATCGATTTGATTTATAGTGTTTGTTGATTTGTGGTATAATTATTCCCACCCTGGCTGATTTCATGCTACTAATGTAACATTTGGAAAAAATGTGCAGGAAGTAGCACATCATTCTACAGGATTTCCACCAGGCAGATAGAATAGACATAAATAACCTTAAGAGCA
>NW_028028648.1:0-596 GCF_054177405.1 Leptonychotes weddellii
TTTTTTTTTTTTTTAAAGATTTTATTTATTTATTTGAGAGAGAGAATGAGATAGAGAGAGCATGAGAGGGGGGAGGGCCAGAGGGAGAAGCAGACTCTCTGCTGAGCAGGGAGCCCGATGCGGGACTCGATCCTGGGACTCCAGGATCATGACCTGAGCCGAAGGCAGTCGCTTAACCAACTGAGCCACCCAGGCGCCCAGCTTGACATAATATTCTGGGCATAATTTTCCCTTACATATTTAAAAATTGTTGCCCTACTGTGTTGTTTGTAGTGTTGACAGGTATGATACCGACTTAACTCTTATTCATATTAAGAGAAAAATATTTTTTTTCTAGAACCTTTAGATTTTTCTGCTGTATTTTGATGTTTTAAAATTATTTTAATTTTGTCTAGTTTTTTTTTTCCATATTTGTAATTTTTGTTTGCTTTGAGTTCTTTCAATCCATGGTTTTACATATTATTTCTATTTCTTGCTAATTTTGTCTTGTGATTTTTTTAAAGCATTTTCTCCCCTCCATCACCTTCCCGGATACTGGGTGTGGAGGAGATGGCTCTTGGAGGGACCTCCAGTGTCTCCTTAATGTATTATGCCCT
>NW_028028649.1:0-596 GCF_054177405.1 Leptonychotes weddellii
TCTACAAAAATGTTGTGAAGGCTGATGTCAAAGAAATTACTGCCTGTGTTTTCTTCTAGGAGTTTTATGATTTCAAGTCTCACATTTAGGTCTTTAATCCACTTTGAGTTTACTTTTGTTTATGATAAAAGAAAGTGATCCAGTTTCATTCTTTTACATATACCTGTCCAGTTTTCCCAGCCACATTTATTGAAGAGAGGGTCTTTTCCCTATTGTATACTCTTGCCTCCTTTGTCATAGGTTAATTGACCATATAAGCATGGGTTTATTTCTGGGTTTTCTCTTCTGTTCTATTAATCTACATGTCTATTTTTGTGCCAGTACCCTATAATTTTGATTATTATAGCTTCGTAGTATACCTTGAAATCTGGGATTGTGATACTTCCGGCTTTGTTCTTTTTCAAGATTGCTTTAGTGATTCAGGATCTTTCCTGATTCCATACAAATTTTAGCATGATTTGTTGTAGTTCTTTGAATAATAATGTTGGTATTTTGATAGGAATTGCATTGAATCTGTAGATTGCTTTGGCTACTCTGGACATTTTAACAATATTAATTCTTCCAATCCATGAGCATAGAATATCTTTCTATGTGTT
>NW_028028650.1:0-596 GCF_054177405.1 Leptonychotes weddellii
TCAAGAATAATCTCTCTTGAAGAATGAAATTTATAAAGATTCCTAGAATTAGGCAAACATAAAAGTTGTGGGTTTTGACCCAAGACCACCCACAATTCTCCTTTTGCTTCTTCCTAAATCTTTTAGTTCTTCTGATTACATCAGAGAGGAAGTCTATATTAGGGGCTGGTTTGTCTTTAACACCTTTTTTAAATTTGCTAACCCCTCTTTTAACAAAGAGCCTGTGTTGCCAGCCCTGGGCCATTTATATATCTAGAGCAGCCAAGAGAATGAAGCTAGTGGGGCTGAAGCAACCCAGAGGAGCATCAATCAATTGAGCACATGTCATGTTGATAATAAATACTGAAAACTGGGAATCCTGAGTCTACAAACCCAGAGGGTGTCCTGTATTTCATTTAGACATTGGGGTAGCACTGCCCCTTTCATCTGAATTTCCTGATGAGCTAGGCAAACATGATCTTACTCTCGATAATATTGTACGAAGCTCACGGGCAAATACTCTCATTTCCCAGACACATTCCCATGGGTACATTCATATTCTTTAGAGAATATCAGACTTTTCTGCTGTGACAACTCAGCTGGATGCAAGAATTTCT
>NW_028028651.1:0-596 GCF_054177405.1 Leptonychotes weddellii
AAGTATGTGTCACCAATTCCTTTGATTCCGATTTGGGGGGGCTGCAGCTAAACCAAGACAGAACTTGTTATAGGATATTTATTTTCTTCTAAAAGGCCCTGGGTTTTTCTCTGGACCCCACTCATGTCACTTCTTCCACCCAGAATGTCCATCTCTCCCATGGCATCTATCAGGCTCAGCTCAAAGGCCACCCCCTGCACAGAGTTGTCCCAGATCCTCCTAGCTACAAGTGACCTCTCCTTCCTCACACTGTTTTTATCCCTCTCAAATAGAGGTTACCCAGACCTGCCCTCGTACTGTAATTAGTGCAGAGCATGCCCTTTTCCTTACTGAGTATAAAAGCCTTTGCCACAGAGAACCTGCCCATATGGGTTTGCCAGCATTGCTATGACAGTACCACAGACTGAGACTTAAATAACAGGAATCCGTTTCTTCCCAGCTCTGGAGGCTTGAAGTCGAAGATCAAGGTGGCAGGTGGCAGCAGGGTTGCTTTCTTCTGAGGGCCTCTCTCCTTTCACCTTGGAGATGGTCCTCTTCTCTCTGTGTCTTCACCTTGGAGATGGTCCTCTTCTCTCTGTGTCTTCACCTTGGAGATG
>NW_028028652.1:0-596 GCF_054177405.1 Leptonychotes weddellii
TTCACTTAGCATAATACCCTCCAGTTCCATCCATGTCATTGCAAATAGCAGGATTTCATTTTTGTGATGGCTGAGTAGTATTCCATTGTGTGTGTGTGTGTATGTGTGTATGTGTGTGTGTGTGTGTATATATATATATATATCTCTATCTCACATCTTCTTTATCCATTTACCTGTCAATGGATGTCTGGGATCATTCCATAGTTTGGCTACTGTGGACATTGTTACTATAAACATTGGGGTGCAGGTGTTCCTTTGAATGAATACATTTATATCTTTGGGGTAAATATCCAGTAGTGCAATTGCTGGATTGAAGAATAGCTCTATTTTCAAATTTTTGAGGAACCTCCATAGTCTTTTCCAGAGTGGCTGCACCAGCTTGCATTCCCACCAACAGTGTAGGAGGGTTCCCCTTTCTCTGCATCCTCGCCAACATCTGAAGTTTCCTGACTTGATCATTTTAGCCATTCTGACTGGTGTGAGGTGGCGTCTCATTGTGGTTTTGATTTGTATTTCCCTGATGCCTAGTGATGTTGAACATTTTTTTATGTGTCTATTGACCATTTGTATATCTTCTGGGAGAAATGTCTGTTCAT
>NW_028028653.1:0-596 GCF_054177405.1 Leptonychotes weddellii
TGAAATCTTGCCATTTGCAATGATGTGGATGGAACTAGAGGGTATTATGCTAAGCGAAATGAGTCAATCAGAGAAAGACAATTATCATATGATCTCACTCATACGTGGAATTTAAGAAACAAAACAGAGGATCATAGGGGTAGAGAGGAAAAAATAAAACAAGATGAGATCAGAGAGGGAGACAAACCATAAGTGACTCTTAATCATAGGAAACAAACTGAGGGTCCCTGGAGGGGAATAGGGGGATGGGGTAACTGGATGATGGGCATTAAGGAAGGCACGTGATGTAATGAACACTGGGTAGTATATAAGACTGATGAATCACTGACCTCTACCTCTGAAACTAGTAACACATTATATGTTAATTATTTTAAATTATAAAATAAAAATTTAAATAAAAGTCTTGGTGGGGTTTAGCAAATGTGACTCCATCTGAGGCCCGTTGTTTTTTTGTCAATATATTATGCATGAATTGGAAAAACATATCTAAAGCAATGTACACAATCCCACAAAGATTCATTAAAATGTCTTTTATAGGGTGTTTGGGTGGCTCAGTTGGTTAAGCGACTGCCTTCAGCTCAGGTCATGATCCCAGG
>NW_028028654.1:0-596 GCF_054177405.1 Leptonychotes weddellii
TACTGCACATTTTAATTCTTTCTTGGCAATTTTGGAGTATTTAATTTTCCTAATCATTTCTCCAAAAATCCTGACAGAGTTTTATTTTGGAATTGACTTAAACATATAGGAATTTTGGAAGAATTGATCTTTTTTCTTTTTTATTTTTCCCGGTTTAATTCATCTCCGCATTTCCCTCAACCACAGCCCCTGGCAACCACTTCTCTACTCTGTTTCTATGAGGTTTTTGTTTGGTTTTGTTTTTTAGATTCCACATATAATTGATACCATGAATTATTTTTGTCTTTCTCTGACTTATTTCACACAGCATAATGCCCTCAAGATCCATCCAAGTTGTTGCAAATGGCAAGATTTCCTCCTTTTTTATGACTGAATAATATTCCATTGTGTATATGTACCACATCTTCTTTTTTTTAAGATTTTATTTATTTATTTGACACAGAGAGAGAGATCACAAGTAGGCAGACAGGCAGGCAGAGGGAGAGGGAGAAGCAGGCTCCCTGCTTGATATGGGGCTCAATCCCAGGACCCTGGGATCATGACCTGAGTCAAAGGCAGATGCTTAACCAACTGAGCCAGCCAGGCGCCCTTATACC
>NW_028028655.1:0-596 GCF_054177405.1 Leptonychotes weddellii
AACAAAAACCTTGGTGTTTCAGTTGATAAGAATTTTAACATGAGAGGGTAATGGAACTGAAATTATTTGGGAACCTACCATATGCCAAACAGGAATCATTGGTTTATTACATTAATCACTGGTGTCACTTTGCTATAAAACCTAGAGCCAAACAAAACTGAATCGATTTGGGGTTACATTAACAGGAGTTATATTTCTAAAGATTGAGGTTTGGGTAAGAGTTACCTTTTGTTTTGTACTGGCCCAAACCTACCTACCTGAACACTTTTTCAGATAAAGTTTAGAGGGCAGCTAGAAACCCATTCTTTAAAGAACAGGTCAAGGGAATGGGGATATTTAGCCTGGAGAATTGCTGTTTTCATTCATTCATTTTTTTTTTTTAATTTTTTTTTTATTCTATGTTAATCCCCATACATTACATCATTAGTTTTAGATGAAGTGTTCCATGATTCATTGTTTGTGCATAACACCCAGTGCTCCATGCAGAATGTGCCCTCCTCAATACCCACCACCAGGCTAACCCATCCTCCCACCCCTCTCCCCTCTAGAACCCTGTTTGTTTTTCAGAGTCCATCGTCTCTCATGGTTCGTCTACC
>NW_028028656.1:0-596 GCF_054177405.1 Leptonychotes weddellii
GTAGAAAAAAAGTAATAAAGGGAAGTGGAAGCATTTGGGAGATATTAAAGAGGTGGAATTCATAATATATAATGTGTGATTATATATGGAAGCTGATATAGAGAAAACATCAAGAATGATTCATTGATTCCTGTCTGGTTGGTTGTGGGTGCCATTTTGAGATATAAGGAGCATAGGAGGTAGGACAAATCAAAACTTCAGCTTGGGGCATGGTACTTTTAAAGGACCCATGTGGATCATATGGTGGAGATTCAGAATAAAATGTTTGGTATTTTGTTCTGGAGCTCAGAAGATATATTTGAGCTAGAGAGATAAAATTGGGAATAATCACTATACAGATGGAATTGAAGTCACTAAGTGGTAAAAATCAATAAGTAAGATGAGGTAGTGAAAGAAGAAAAGAAGGACTGGGGTGAACCCATCAGGACTCGTAGAGATAAAAGTCTAATAAAAAAAAAGGAGACAGAGAGGTAGAAACAAAGCCATGGCAATGGCATGGAGTCAAGGGAATCGAGTCTTTTAAAGTAGAGTAAGTGTTTAGCTATGTCTAAGGTTGCTGAGAGGTCAGGAGTGTCCATCACATCCTGTGACATGGA
>NW_028028657.1:0-10504 GCF_054177405.1 Leptonychotes weddellii
AAAAAAAAAAAAGAGGGCACGTTCTGCATGGAGCACTGGGTGTTATATGCAAACAATGAATCATGGAACACTACATCAAAAACTAATGATGTACTGTATGGTGATTAACATAACATAATAAAATAAAATAACAAAAACTCTATGGTACACTATTATATTGAAGGTTTAGCTAAACTACTCCCTGGCATTGCTGCCTTGCCTTCCATTTTGTTTAGCCAGTCAGCCTATAGAGCCCTTGAACTGACACTAGCACCTCCCATGATAACAGCCTGCAGACTCACAAGCAAATGTTAAGTTTCTGATCTGAGCCCCCAAAAGCCCTCATGATCAACAATCCTCCCTGCCTTTCAGAGCCTTCTCCTCACATGCTCCTTGGATAGGACTCCCATGGGGCTTACCCACACCATGCTCTTTAGGTTTGAATTGATCAAGCTGGTTTCAGTCCTGGAAACTCAAAATACTCTTCTCACAGACCCTAACAAAGGTATATATCTCAAGTCTTGCCTCTCTAACTGCACTCTGCCTTGATCTTCCCATGTGACCCCTCAAGTCATGCCACGTCATTCCTCTAGGACCTGTGAGTCATAAGCTTCTCTATTTCAAGGTCTCTTATGGCTCACAACCTGGCACCCTGGATCCACTTAACAAGTGTTAATTTGACAGATTCATAACATATCAGAAATATATTATAGTTATGTTATAGATATAATCAAAGACAAGATAGGAATATATGGCATTATAATCACTCCTCCTATAGTTTGTTAATCATGCTAACCTTAAAAAAAAACCTATCAAATGCTTAACAACAGGAACTAATTCTTATATAGCTGTACATTCTTCCACCCTGCACCCCACCTCACAGCCCCTGCCCACAGTACATATTATTGTGTGAAGTGTATTTAAAAAAAAAATATTTTGAAGTACAGAAGATTATTTTCATTACATCAAGAGAGGTAAGTTCTGCGCACTTGAATCGTCCATCAGTAGAGAAGGTAGTTACTGATCACCTTTTGCTTTAGATAGTTGTCAAGTATTTGAACAACCGGTAGAACTTAATTCTACAGGCCCTGCTAATATTTGCATTACCTGACATCTTAATGGAAATCTCTTCGCTCTTTGTCTTTTGAGTTCGTTCTCCTCATTGTTAGCATTTCCTAATGCTTCCTTTTTAGCAGTATTTTATGCAGTTGTCTTGGCACCTGATCAGAAGAGAAAGGGGTAAAATTCATACAATTCTCTAAACTTGTTCTCATTCCAGAGACAGATCTCTCCTTAAGGACCAATTTCTGAGAATTCAGACACCTGGTTTCTTGAAGAGAACCCTGGAGGACAGCTTCTAATCATCTCTCAGCATTCACACACAAATGGAATATGATTTTAAACTTTTTAAAATACATTAGTATTCATACTCGTAGTTGAATCTTTATATAAATTCTGAAGAATCCTATACTCTTTGAGCAGAATATGCAGTAGAATCCTAAAACTGCAAAATGCTGCCTCTCTAATGAAAGAATCTTAATGTCTATCCTACTTGGGGACAAATAGTCCATGTATTATCTAGGTTTATATAAAATAACTTTTGTAAAGTACAACAATACCACATAATCATAACCCCGTAAGCATTTACTGAGTGGCTCCAATAGGTGAGATACTATGGAGGCCACAGTGAATATCAGAATTTACTGCAATTAGTAAAAATAATTTATCTAGATTATTTCATCTTGTGTTAATGGCCATATCTACAAAACCACCTTCGGAATCTCTTGTTCTGGTTGGAAATAAATTGTATTTTAAGACAGGTTAAAATTTAGTGCCATTTTTTTCTTGCTTTTAGATGCGAAAGAAATGACGGGTCAACCATACTTTTCACAGTCACTCGGCAAATATTTATCATACATTTGAATATTTCCCTATTTCTCTTCTGACCAGCTATTATACTCAGACTGACATTCCGTATCATTCTTAGCAGAGTCCTAAATCCTGATGTCCTTCCATTTACCATAAATAGTTTTCTGGTTTGCAATGTCCTCCAACTTCCCTAACAACCCTTAGAGGTGATGGGTCAAGTATGAATTTGCCTCCTCAGTCGGTTTACTCCATTTCATGTAAAAACAAATTCATTCCTATACACTGACAGGGCTTTATCCATTTGTCTTTTGGTCTGAGGCTGTAAAAATAAAGGAGGGATCTGAGGAAATTAAATTCCTGGGCTCCACAGTTAGATGCACCATTGACCCATCCAGGGTTATCTGGAGTCTTCTCAGCTCTATACCAGAAAACTAGGAAGCCAACTTTAAGGAAAATAGACTTGTTTTCCTTTTGAACTGAGTACATTTTTTTTTTCCTGCTCTGCTGTCCATCGGACAAATGCATTTCCTATGATGCTTGCCACAGTGAATTATTTAGTTGAAAGTTTCTAAACTTCTTTGATCTCTTCAGATAACTGGCACTGAATAAGGACACTATTGTAATAATTAGTACCATCTTCATCATATAGTAATTATACAAAGGATAAGAAGGAGCCAATCCTTTTAAATGAAAGGCATTTAAGATCACCCAAATTTTTGTAAATATATTCATGCACTATACCAGCTTTCCTCTGGAAGACTCAAGTTCAATTACAGGAATGAATGTATTTATTCATCAGTTCACAAAAAGCTACCAGATAGGTTAGCCAGTAAATGACATTTCCTTTCTTGGAATATATAATAAGCTTCTCACGAATAAACCTATGCAACCCTTCATGATGGGTTTCCTTGTCATTTTGTAGCTGTATCATCATCTTTTTGTGAATTTGATCTACCTACATTACACTACCGCTTGAAGACGCATGCTTGCCGTGGCAACTGTCACATACTCAGTCTCAACATTGTACATCCCCAGAATTCTAACTTTGAATAGTCCCAAGTTAAAATAAATTTATGCCCTACTAAATCTTATCCAGCTACAGGGAAAGAATCAATGAGTATGTTTCCTGAGATACAGACAACAATTAATTACCAGACTCTCTCTTAGAACTGATTTTAGGAAAACTCAGCCTTTAGTGTCACAGATTTAGTACTAATGTATTTGAGTCTCTACGAAGTAAAACCCTCTTCTTTTATGTGTTCTGTTTAGTAACTAATGCGAAAAATATACCATAAATGTTATATACTTATAATTATCAAAATTTATGTGAATTATCCTCCCCAGACCATTTATTATTTGATTTGACCTGTGACAAAATAATGCATTTATTTATTCTGTTCACTATGAAGGTAACTGAAATAATCACTTGATAAATTACTTTGTTTTTTTTTTTATATTCTACTTAGACAACAGCCTCCATTTTTAAGCCCTAACTGTATAAAGCTACTTTCTCTTTCTGAAAACTTGCTCTCTAGTTTCCCATTCAATCCCTTACCACTTAATAGGGATGTTTTCCTGTCTTTTCAACTCCTTAACACAGAGTAGAGATGTGTTCTCGTTTTGTCACCCAATTCTTTCCTATGTGTTTTGTGAATTTTGCAATCAGATTTGGATGAGGAATTTCTCATTTTGGAGGGGATGCTAAAGTGAAGTGGAAGGTCAAGGAAAATTATTTGAGTTTCTCATATAGTTCTTGGTATATCTTAAAAGTTACTTATAATTATAAATTTAGTCCTGCAAATGCAGAGATAATCTATAATCTATATATATCTATATATAATCTATATATATCTATACTGGTTTTTATGCAAAGTGTAATATGCTTTTGGAGTAGCAAAGATTTTAATCAGCAGATTTAAAAAATAAAAAGCAAGCATAACTATTTCATAATGAGATAAGAACATTTTAATACCAGCCATATACATATTAATATTTTATCAATAATTAAAACATCAAAGGCCTTAGAAACAAGTGGAAGAGCTTAAATAGAAATCCTTGTAACAGAAGCTTCTTTTTACAAGGTACAGTGTCGGGTGCCTCAGTAATTCAGAGAAGTGTGCTGGGGGGTGCTCCTGACTGTGGCCATAACTAGTTGCTGTGGTGTGCTGATATGGGGACCACTTTGGTTTGCAGAGAAAAACAATGTTATGAGAGACCTCAGATAGTGTCTTGCCCAACATTCTTATTTTGTGGACGAGAAAGCCAAGGAAGCTGAAGGTTAAGTATCTTACTTAACAGACATGTTCCTTATGAATGACAAAGAGTATAGGGGAAAAGGGATAAACAGAAACTATTTTTTTTTTCTTTAAAGATTTTATTTATTTATTCATGAGAGACAGAGAGAGAGAGGCAGAGGGAGAAGCAGGCTCCCAAGGAGCAGAGAGCCCGATGCGGCACTCGATCCCAGGACCCTGAGATCATGACCTGAGCTGAAGGCAGACGCTTAACCATCTGAGCCACCCAGGCGCCCCAGAAACTATTTTCTATCGACCACCTATATTTGTTAGGCATTGTGCCAGGTACTACATGTGCTTTATTTTACATAATCTTTATATCTCTACAAGGTAGTGTTTTCCTTCTGATTTTACAGAATTCAGAGCATCTATATACATGGCCAGCTGCATAATTTGTGGGCCCTAGCACGAAATGACAATGCTAGCTCCATTGTTCAAAAAGGAGGAGAAGTTTTCCTTTCTCCTGCAGTTTCTCTGTTGACCTGTCATGGTGTTTTTTTATTTGCTGTTTAGTATCACATTCCTTAGGGATGGGGAATGTTGTTCTCTTTTGTTTGTTTAATGTCTGACTTACCTCTCTAGAATATAAGTTCTGAGAGATCAATCACAGGCCAAGTTAATTTTTTTTTTTATTTTTATAAACATTCCTGGGACAGATTCAGAGCAAATAGATTTATATGAGGTTGTAGGTTCTGATGTGTTTTCACTTGCCTTAAGCATTGCCTCCCTGGCAACTAATGCTGGCACTCATCTCAGAAGGCAAATTTCTCAAATGTGTTCAATCTTAAGACTCACTTAATTCACTTTTAAAAACTATTCTTATTTTCCATTTCCCAGCTCCATGAGATTTTAATAAGTTTGGTCAACCAGAAGGTCATTTTCAAATGGAAATCATATCATAATACACCCTGAATAAGCCACTCTGATGACTTCCTATTCCACACAAAACAAAATGTAAATCCCTTGCTCTGGCCTACAAACCCCATATGTCAGTTCTTTTTAACTTTCTCTCCTACCACCTGCTCCCCAGCTTGTATGTTCCATCTACAGGACTTTTAAATGTCCTGTTCTTTGTAAATGCCAAGCTTGTCTCTGCCTTTGTATTTGCAAATCTGTGTGGCTGAAAATATCTTTCCTCTGATCCCTTCATGGAATTCACTTTCTGGTCATTTAGGTCCCCTTCCATTATTATCTCTTATAGAGCCTCCCCCTCCCCCCGTCCTGACCACACAAATTGAAACCATCCCTTTCCTAGAGCTCTTTATCACATCACTCTCCTTCATTTTGTCCTGTTAACATGTTAACATATCACCATCTGAATTTATCTTGATTGCTTATTACTTAATTACTTAATATCTTATCCAGAATATAAACAACAGGAGATCACAAAGCTTTGATTAGTGTCTGTCAATCAATATAAATGTGTACTTTACCCCATTCCTGAACGCCACTCCACCCTTCACACCCACCTTAATATTTCCGGGCTTAACTTTGAAGGGAAGATCATGACATTTTTTGATCAACATCTCATCCCCACATGGTTCCGATCAGAATGTTTAAACATCGAATGGTATGATGGTATAAAATATTGATCATTTGTGCTTCTAAACCTATCACACTCAAGGTAAAATATTCAGTGTTTCAAAAGTGCTGGATTGGAGAGTAGAGATGGAGTGAAGATCAGATAGTGGATCAGATTATCCACTGCATAAATTGCTTGCTAATAACTGCACTAGTAGATCGCTAGTCTAAATGTGTTCCTGACATTATCATTTGAGAAGCTCAGTTTTGAAATATATTTAAAGTTTTCCAAAATCTGGAATGTGTTATGCCTGCATAATGTTCTTGTTATTATTTATTTCTTTGAGGTGCTAACTTGTAATATTTTAAAATATGATCAAACTACATTTAAAGCATGAAATAGCTTATCTTTTATGTTATATAATTAATATGGATTTATCTCAAACAAATAAGAATTAAGCCAAAAGTAGAAGAAATTCACAATGACTCATATTCTCACCAAATAAAGATCACCACCACTGACATTTTCATATATCCTATATACACACATATGTAAAACAAGGGCCCATGCTGGGTAAGTTTTATAACTTTCAGTTTTTACTTAATATATAGTTTTTTAAAATATATAATTTATCTTCCCATGTAATTATATATTATGTTAATATTTGCATGGAAATCCACTGAATGAATGTAATTATAAGAAGTGTGCTTCCAGTTGATTTATTCTACTTCAATTTATTTGACTCAGAATATTTATAGTTATTTATAGTTATAGTTTATAGTTATTGCTATCTTGAGTCCTCTCTATATTAGTCTACCTGGACTGTCATATAATAAAATACCACAGACTGGGGAACTTAAATAACAGAAATTTATTTTCTCGCAGTCTGGGGGCCGGAAGTCTGAGATCAGCATGGTTGGCGTTTGATGAGACTCTATTCCTAGCTTGCAGGTGGCTGTCTTCTCACTGTGTTTTCACATGGCAGAGAGAGAGAGAGAGATGGAGAGAGGAGAAGAAGAGGGAGAGGAGGAGGGAAAAAGGGAGGTGGGGAGGGAGAGAGAGAGAGTGTGAGTGTGAACGGTCTGGTGCCTTTTTTAAAAGTACGCTAACCCTATTGGATCAGAGCCCCACCCTTGTGACCTCGTTTAATCTTATTTACCTATAAAGGTCATATCTGTAAATCTCTCAATATAATCACATAGGGAGTTGGGGCTTCAATACATGAATTTGGGGAGATAATTCAGTCATTAACATTTTCATAACAAGCAAAATTAAACTAATACCTCTCTGTGTTGTTTTAAAAATCTCAGAAAGTGAGATTTATATTTTTTCTAATAGTTTGAAGTGTATAAGAGTGGGCTGATAAAACTTCTCTAATACAAAACAAGGAATATTTATAGGAGGTGTGGCAGGGAAAACAGAGGTTCAGAGTCATAAAAATTTACCAAAGTCACACACTGTTAGCAGAGAAACACATAAACACAAGTATTCTAAATCCAAGGTCTGTACAAATAATATCTAGTTTCACACTTGTAGAATGGATCAACAACAACAAATGCATAAAATGAAGTCAAATAAATAAACTACTCTTACATGCCTTTATGGAACATTACATTGGCTTGAGATATAATAGTCTATTTGCACCAAGATATCTCCTCTTTTCTTGAGAAAATATTCAAATATTCAAGGGCCTTTTTCTGTTCCTGTACCATCCTATGTATTCTGTTGAATTTGGTAATGATCTCAGACTTTATTGACATAAAGTGTTCTTTGAACATGTGTATGTTGTGCCTAATTTAAATTAATACATAGACTTACTCTTTCTCAAAACAATTACCAAGTGGAGAGTGCTGTGCTAGTTTCTTGAAGGAAACTGCAAACTCGGTCCTATATCCTCTCTTATCCATATCTCCCTAAAAAGATTTCTTCTTTTTATTAGTCTGCAGTGATATTCCTGATGCTATAATTCTCAAATGACACACAAAATGGAATACGGGATTTCTTCCAAGAAAACAAATCTTCAAAAAAATAAAAAATAAATGAGACTTCTAAAAGACTCTACATTTAGTAAGCTCAGATTTGACGGTGGTTGATTATTGGTTCCGCCCTAAAGAAGATGAGCTTATTTTGAGGGAAGACATAATCCTCTTAATATGTTTGCTAGATGGAATTCTAAGTATATTTAAATGACATGATTTTACACTAGATAGCAACTGAGAATTTAAATGGATTTTGTTCTAGTATCTTTCTTCTAAAGATTAAGACTGGGTTGAAAAAAATTCAAACTCTTTCTAAGCATGAATATTAAAAGAAATAGAAATGAGCACAGTTTTACAACTCTTTGAGGATTACATTCCTTTTAATTGTATGTTTTCTCATAAAAATGTTACTATAATTTTATTTATATTTCTTAAATAAAAGTCCTTATTATACTAATGAACATTCATAACGAACAGTATTAAGTTGGTACCGCAGCACTTATACAGATATTTAAAATGATTAAAGGATGAACATTTCTATTATTCATTTGTCTTGCTCTAATAAAAGTGCTTGGTTGTAATTATTCTATATAAATCACTGAGTGCAAAATACAGTAGGAGAACATAAATGATACCAATACAAATTCCCTACCTGTGGATAATCTAGGACAATTGGAAACCTATAACATGCATATAAGCTATACTAAATGGAAAATAATGCCTATCATAGGAAGTTTAAGAATTAAGGGAAGCAATGATGGAAAAGAAGAAGAGGGAACACCTAGCTTAATGAATAAGACAGTTTGTAGAGTAAGTGACATTTATTTTGGTCTTAAAAATGGAGAAAATGTGACCATTTAGAGATTATGGAAGATACAGGGCATACATGTGAGGAATGGAAGTGGGAAAACAACAATAATGGTTTTCACTACCTGAAGTAAAACTATAAAATTGCGTAGTTCCACATTCTTGAATTTAGAGTATAGATTTAGAGAAATGAAGTGAACAATGGGGATGGGAAAGGTAATCTGTGGCCTGGGTTGAAGAGGAACCTGAATCCAAATATTGGTTGTTCTGGGATTTGTGACCAGAGAAACAGAATGATCGCATGTGTGTGCTAAGAAAATTAAACAGTGAACATAGTGCTAGTTTTATTTGATGAAAAAAGAGGCAGAGCAGACAAGGTGGAAAACTATGGAGTCATCCAGGGGAAGATAATGGCAGGATGATTTCTTGTGGCAGCAATAAAATTCTAGTGAAAGGTATGGCTATAACAGATAGCTCAATGCCAAAAATGATGGTACTTACTTTTCCACTGGATATGAGGGATAACAAAGAAAAAAGTTAATCATTTCAAAGTTCAAGAAGCATACTAACCTCTTTAACAAGAGCAAATAAAGAAGCACAAATTTGGGAGAGGGAGGATGGACTCTTGAGAGAAAGCCATCCATATGCATCTGCTCTGACCGACAGCAGCCACCATATAGGAACAGAAGATTGACCAATATTATATTTATGACTGTCATCTTCCTAAAAAGAGATGGAAAAACAAAAGGATAACTATATCCACAGCTGTTAATGATTCATGGGCTAATTACACTATAGGCAGTCTTCACTCCCCGTTAACTGTGTTGACTGAACGTTGTATCTATAGGAACCGCGTCTGTGCTTTGCCTGGCTACCGTAGATGGGAGTTGCACTTAACACAACACCGTGCAAAGCCAGGATTGCCTGTTTATGGGTGATCTAGACACAGCTCTTATGGACATTTATTTAATTATTCTGGCCAAGTATATACTGCCCTGCTATCAATTAATACCATCATTTGCCAAAGGGAAGTTAACTAGTGAACATGAAGTATGCATTGCCCTCTCAGGATCAAGTGGGAAGTAAGTGAAGAGGAAATAAGAGTAAGTTTATTGAATGTTTTGTTTTTTTTTTCCTTTCTGGATTTCCATACATTTATAATGTTTTAATCACTATTTATTGGCTGTTTACTATGTGTCACAGAACTTCACATGTACACCATGTCATGTGTTTTTCAAAGCGATTTTGTATAGTAGATATTGTTATCTCTATCCTACAAACATGAATGCTGTGGGTTAGAGAGACAGAGGTGTCAAACATCACAACTAGATAGTAGATGGGCATGACTGGATTCACACGGATACTCATTTTATGGCCCACAATTAAACATCAATTGCCTTGAATTCCTTTTTGCTCCTGGGGGACAAAATGAGTCACTGCTGAGAGGAAAAATTGATCTATCCTTTTGACCAAGCCAACTATCATTTAACTTGGGATCGAATTTAAAGTTAATTTTTTTATTCCTAGCAAAGTCCAGATTTTGCCACAGAAAACAATATTTAGTAGGCTGACTTCAAAGAAGTCTCAGGGTGGCATTTTATTAGTTTGGTGAGTTTATCAGATGCAGGATCTGGCCTTAAGCTGTGGATGCTCTGAAGTTGGATTTTGTTAATATAATATGACCTGCATTATGACCTCTCTTAGGAATGGGAGGGGGGCACACATTAACTGAGCCCAGGAGAGATTTACATGAAGTCAGGATTCCAAATCACTAATTCATAATGAGAAATTATTATATGATCTTACTTTTCTGGTAGACAAGACAATTGTAAAAAAAATCAACCATAAGAAGGTTAATTTAATTTAATTTTTAAAAAAATTTTTTATATTAATCACCATACATTACATCATTAGTTTTTGATGTAGTGTTCCATGATTCATTGTTTATGTATAACACCCAGTGCTCCATGCAGAACGTGCCCTCTTTAATACCCATCACCAGGCTAACCCATTCCCCCAACCCCCTCCCCTCTAAAACCCTCAGTTTGTTTCTC
>NW_028028658.1:0-596 GCF_054177405.1 Leptonychotes weddellii
CTTTGAGAAACAACTAGTAATATGGCCACATACAGTTTCAAGCGGGGATGGAGAATGTTGTCCCCAGCTTGGTTTTAGTGATGCCTTTATAATCTGGAGGAACTAATTACAAGTCTCTAGTCTACAGCTGGTTATTTCTGCCACAATGAGTCATCAGCCTTAGGCAGTGGATTAAGAGTGTGTGTGTGTGTGTGTGTGTGTACAGTTTAGTATGATCTGAGACTGGGAGGGGCTTGTATCTTATTTAAAAAAAGTACAGATCAAATTGCTTCTTGCTCTTTCCTAGTTCAAGATGACTACTGTCTATTTCCTTTCATCTTGCTATTTCACCCCCACCTCAGTATCAGATGAAAGTTGTGAAAGAAATTATTCAAAGACTCCAATGCTTTGAAAGGTAATAGAATACTCAAACCCTAAAAGTTCTACTCTGCAACTTTTACCAATTTCAAATCATAAATTTGTGGAAGGTAAATTGAGATTGACAAAAAGAGGGTGGTTTTTCTTTTTTTTTTCTTTTTTTTAACGTTCATTTCTTTCTTTTTAATTTTTTTTATTGTTATGTTAATCCCCATACATTACATCATTAGTTTTAGATG
>NW_028028659.1:0-596 GCF_054177405.1 Leptonychotes weddellii
AACAAATCAAGGATGAGTGACCAGAGAGCTGAGAGCAACTTCCTTAGTTAAAAGCCATGATATTTTGCTGGAATCCAGAACTGAACCAGTTTTCAGAGCTGGGCCACATTGACTGAAATGGAGGCTGGATCCACAGGAAGAAGGCCCCTGCAACATGACAGTTATCACAGTAATAATTCTTCCAAGTCTTTCTCCAAAAGGATATGGTTATTTACTCAACAAAGTACATTCTTGGGAAAGAGGAATTTTTGTGTGCATAATAGTCCCTATGCAAGATGTCCAGGTCCTAGTCCCTGGAACTGTAATTGTGTTATGTTACATGGCAAGGGAGAATTAAGGTTGCAGATAGAATTAAAGTTGCTAATCAGCTCACCTTAAATGTGGAAGAGGGAGAAGAGACAGGGTGTCACAATGATGCACCATGAGAAAGACTTGACCAGCCATTGCTGGGGACCGCAAGCCTGGGGAATACTGGAAACCTTCAGAACCTAGGAAAGGCAAGGAAAAGGATTCCAGAAATTCCTTGATTTTAGCCCGAGACCCATTTTAGATTTCAACCTTGAGAACTCTAAGATAATATATAGTTGTTATTTAAG
>NW_028028660.1:0-596 GCF_054177405.1 Leptonychotes weddellii
TTGAAGAGCAACTGAGAGTTTAAGGCCTAAAATAAGGAACCAGGCAATTCTCCTGCAAAATATCTAAAAGAAATTTTCTACAACATGGAAGAGGATCAACAGAATTCTGTGTCTTGGCCGCCATGTCACAGCAAGGCATCCCGAAAGGCTGTCCGTAACCTTCACCCCTGTCTCTTTTTCCTTATTAACGGTGTTCTGATGTTGCCTGCACCATCTACCACAGAAAGGCTCTTGAGCTAAATTACAGTTTCAAGGAATAAAATCACTTACTGTTCCGACAGGGAGAGTACTCTGCGTACGCACTGAAATTCTGGATCGCTACATAGCAAGTGCCAACTGGGTCCTTTTCTGGTGTTGGTTTAAGAGTTCTCCAGTGATACAGAGAGGCACAGGCCTGTGACACAAGGAAGGCAATCAACATTTTCTTGACATAGTTTCCTCATATCATGATAGGATATAGCTTGTTGACTAAGGTACCTACATTCATGTTAAACTATGTTAAATTAGGGAGTGAATTAATCGGCTTCCAGCATGCTGGTAAGTACCTCAGTAGTCAGAGTTAATGAAACTTCCAAAGCCAGTTTTTTTTTTTTTTT
>NW_028028661.1:0-596 GCF_054177405.1 Leptonychotes weddellii
GTTATTGGTCTGTTCAAATTTTCTATTTCTTCCTGTTTCAGTTTTGTAGTTTGTATGTTTCTAGGAATTTATCCATTTCTTCCAGATTGCCCAGTTTGTTGGCATATAATTTCTCATAATATTCTCTTATTATTGTTTGTATTTCTGTGGTGTTGGTTGTGATCTCTCCCATTTCATTGGTGATTTTATTTATTTGGATTCTACCTCCTTTCTTTTTGATAAGTCTGACTAGGGGTTTGTTTATTTTATTAATTGTTTCAAAC
This sequence comes from Leptonychotes weddellii, assembly GCF_054177405.1. Lineage (NCBI taxonomy): Eukaryota > Metazoa > Chordata > Mammalia > Carnivora > Phocidae > Leptonychotes > Leptonychotes weddellii. The sequence continues at coordinate 264 of NW_028028661.1, forward strand.
AACCAGCCCTTAGTTTTGTTGATCTGTCTTACTAGGTTTTTTTTTTTTTCTTTATCATTTATTTCTGCTCTAATCTTTCTTATTCCCTTCCTTCTGCTGGCTTTAGCCTTATTTGCTGTTCCTTTTCTAGCTCCTTTTGTTGTAAGTTGAGGTTGTGTACTTGAGACTTTTCTCACTTCTTGAGGGAGGCCTGTACTGCTATATACTTCCCTCTTATGACCACCTTTGCTATGTCCCAAAGGTTTTGGACTGTCATGTTTTCATTTTCATTTGCTTCCATGTATTTTTTATTTCTTCTTTAATTTCCTCGTTAACCCATTCATTCTTTTTTTT
>NW_028028662.1:0-596 GCF_054177405.1 Leptonychotes weddellii
TTTGAAAGACGTTTATTTTCAAGATGACTAAAGTTTATTCCTTCAAGTCCTGTTACTGTGTTTTTTTTTTCTTTAAAGAAATTAATCTACAACATGTGTCAGCTTTTCTGCCCTTTGAGAGAGTAGAGTTAGCATAATTCAACCTCAGGATTATCAGGATGACTCAAAAATATTTAGCCAACTTGTAACACAGCAAACTTTGCCAGGGCCCTTGTGGTGAGAAAGGTTTTATGTTCTGTCTGTGGCCCCAGAGATCGCTGCCTCTTGAAGTCTCAGGAGGATTTTTTATTGATTTTTCTTTTTTTCACTCTTTCCAGGTTTTTAATCATCCATTCTCCTTAGTGTCTGTGTTCCTATTACTTAATTTTTATAATTGGATGCAGTTAAGCTTCTATTGGAGTCTGTGAGAGAAGAAAGTTGCATCTGTGTAAGTGTGTGAGGAATTCCCCCCACAAAACATATCTTAGGGTCTTTTTAAAAAAATATCTATTTGTAAAGCAAAGGAAGTGTCTGTTTGTTTGCTTGGAACATATAGACATGTTCCAAATACTTCATTTGGTGGAAGTCTGTGTTTTGACTAAATAGGTTATTGCTTT
>NW_028028663.1:0-596 GCF_054177405.1 Leptonychotes weddellii
AGCTCTGCATGTCCATCTTCCGCAATCCTCACAGCCTTCTGGAACGTAGGGATTAATCATCCCCACCCTACCACTTCATTACAGAAGCCAGCAACACCGTCCCATGCACAGCACTAGCTTAAAAGACAGGGGGAAGGAATTCAGTTGCATTGAAAATCCACTTACTAATAAAATTCTAAACAACTATTAATAAAAAAAATGTATTTGTGGACACAATGAAGTAGACAGTACTGTATCCTTAACCCGAGAGTTACCATTGTATTTCGTAGAAGAGTTGAAAGCAGCAAGACCAAGGGGCCAGGCCACCCCACTGCTTAGCTGTTACTAACTACTAGTGTAGGAAAGAAACATAAATAAGCCAATAGAGAAATGCAAGAATTCTTTCTACAAAAGATGTAACTATATACTTAGAAAATTGAGGGATGGTTGGGGCGCCTGGGTGGCTCAGTCGGTTGAGCGTCTGCCTTCGGCTCAGGTCATGATCCCGGGGTCCTGGGATCGAGTCCCACATTGGGCTTCTTGCTCAGCGGGGAGCCTGCTTCTCCCTCTCCCTCTGCCTGCCATTCTGCCTACTTGTGCGCACTCGAGCGCGCGCT
>NW_028028664.1:0-596 GCF_054177405.1 Leptonychotes weddellii
GTATGTTATTAGAGAATGGTCGAGTTTCATTCTTCTGCATGTGGCTGTCCAATTTTCCCAGCACCATTTATTGAAGACTGTCTTTTTTCCATTGCATATTTTTTTCTGCTTTGTCAAAGATTATTTCACCATAGAGTTGAGGGTCCATATCTGGGCTCTCTATTCTGTTCCATTGGTCTATATGTCTGTTTTTATGCCAGTACCATGCTGTCTTGGTGATCTGCTTTGTAATATAGCTTGAAGTTGGGCAACGTGACACCCCCGGCTTTGTTTTTCCTTTTTCAACATTTCCTTGGTGATTCGGGATCTTTTCTGATTGCATACAAATTTTAGGATTGTTTGTTCAAGCACTTTGCAACCCACAGAATGGGAGAAGATATTTGCAAATGACACTACAGACAAAGGGCTAGTATCCAAGATCTCTAAGGAACTTCTCAAACTCAACACCCAAAAAACAAATAATCAAGTCAAAAAATGGCAGAAGACATGAACAGACACTTCTCCAAAGAAGACATACAAATGGCTAACAGACACATGAAAAATGTTCATCATCATTACCCATCAGGGAAATTCAAATCAAAACCACAATGAGATAC
>NW_028028665.1:0-596 GCF_054177405.1 Leptonychotes weddellii
TGCACGAACAATGAATCATGGAACACTTCATCTAGAACTAATGATGTAATGTATGGGGATTAACATAAGAATAAAAAAAAAAAAAACCAAAAAACTCTGGCTTTCAATTTCTCTTCAGAGTGTGTGAAGGTTAAGTTCAGGATTTTCCTGTAAGGAACAGCTGAGTCAGAGCATGCTATTGAGAGACGTGGTGGAGAAGCCCTGGTGGTTCCTGATTGAAAATTCAATCTTGAAATATTTCAAAATATCATAACGTTTTCATTTTTGAAAGGACACCTAGCTAGTGAATAGCAAAGCCAAAAAAGTAGACCCCTCGCATCTCTAACTTCTGGTGTTTTCTCTTATATCACCATCTTGTTTCCCTTTATACGTGATGTTCCTTATATAAAACATCACGGATGATCACAGATTCTTTCTTTCTAGAGCACATGCACACACACAGAGACTAACCAATGAGAGTGCACTGTTTAAAAGCCTCTCTCAAAATAAGAAAAAATTTTCTTTTGTATTTCTTTTTTAACAATGAGGAGTTAAACAGAAATTGTCATCACTACGTGTTAGGTCAAACTGATGTATATAAAAACGCTATTTTTTTT
>NW_028028666.1:0-596 GCF_054177405.1 Leptonychotes weddellii
ACACAACTAGATATTTACTACAAAAACATGAATTTGGACTATCACATTATATGCAAAAATTAATTCAAATAGGATCATAGACCCTAAATGGAAATGCTAAACCATATAACTCTTTGAAGAATACATAGAAGTAAATCTTCATGACTTTAGTTGAGTGTTGATGTCTTAGGTATAACAGCAAAACCAAAGCATAAGAAACTAAAGAAAAAGTAGATAAACTTGATTTAAAAAAAATTAAAACCTTTTTGCTACAAAAATACATCGAAAAAGTGAAAATGCATCAAAATTAGAACATAATTACAAATCATATATATGATAAGGGACTGATATCCAGGATATATAAAGAATTCTTACAGTGCAATAATAAAATGACAGCACAATTAAAAATGGGAAATGGGGGGTGGCTCAGTCAGTTATGCATCTGACTCTTGGTTTCAGCTCAAGTCATGATCTCATAGCTGGTAGAATTGAGCCCCATGTCGGGCTCTGTGCTCAGTGGGGAGTCTGCTTGAGATTCTCTCCTTCTGCCCCTCCCCTCCACTCTCTCTTTCAAATAAATAAATAAATCTCTTTAAAAAATGGGAAATGGGGGGGGG
>NW_028028667.1:0-596 GCF_054177405.1 Leptonychotes weddellii
CTCCCAAGCCTGCACCGTTAACCACTGCATCTTGTGTCAGAGGAGAGCAGATGCTGGATCCAGAGTGGGGCACCTGAATTGTTGTCCCAGGTCACACTGTGACCACAGACAGGCATCTTCCCACCTTGGGCTTTCCCTCCCCTGTAAAATGAACAGGTTGAGCTCGTTGTTCCCTGCCTGGGACCGCACCACACATTGCAGGAAGTCTACCATTCCCGGCCCCTAGCCACCGCCAGTAGTGAGTGATTGTCGCTGATTGTCGCAATTAAGACAGCACCACACATTTCCAGTCGTGTGGCCCCTAAGAGGGCGGCACAGCCCTGGTTGAAAACCCATGGGCTACATGACCTCTACGATCCCTTCCAGAGCCAGCATTCTACAGCTTGAACTCTGAAGGTCTACTGTGCAAATCTGTGACAGAGACGGGGCAGCTGTTTCTCAGCCCACCTCGCACGTTCCCTGGACGTGCACACGGTTGGTTGTATTTCCCATCCTCACTTGCAGTTGGTTGTGAGCATGTACCTGAGTTGTGGCCCAAGTACACGAAGAGAAGTGATCTACGCCAGCTTCTCTCTCTTGCAAGCTTCTCTCTCTCT
>NW_028028668.1:0-19134 GCF_054177405.1 Leptonychotes weddellii
ATGTGGACTCACTTGTTAGCAGGAATAAAAGTGCATCATAATACGTTTACTATCAACATCTTTCTCTTATACTTACAGGAAAATTGGCTTTTCTAGTCCAAATTATGCTTCATTGACATTCACTCAAACTGTTTATTGAATAATATTTAAAAACATACACTTTAAATTTTTTTTCAAATCCTGTACTTTTCACACAGAAAAGGTCTTGTCATTTTCAATACAAAAGGGAAATTTAAGTAGGTTCCTGAAAGATGTTGGCCCAGAAAACAAAATCCTAAGAAGTCAAATAAGGAGAAGTAAAACAATCCTAAAACAGTATCAATAAATGTCAATACCCACACACATTCTCTGATGTTAATAAGGTGGCCAATACTGCTACCTAACATTCTATAAAATATTTCAAAAGCTTTACCAACTCATACTCATAGATGACTATAGTCACAAATAAAACAGAGTTTCTGAAAGGGTTGAGTTTTACTCAATATCATGAGACACACCTAAAATAGTATTAAACTTCTCTTTAAGAAAAAAATCAAAGACTTCCACCCAACCTCCCCTGCTTTTTCCTACCAGAGACTATGACTTCCTTAAAAGGAATGATTACCTGTTTCTCTGTAAATGACTTAGAAACTAGTTGAGGCTGTTTGGAATTACCCAATATGTGACCTTATTCAAACTCCTCACAGCACCTGCTCCCCACCTTTACAATTTGTTGGAAATAAGCATATGGTGCAGATTTGAAGTGAAAGCCTATTCAAGGTTATAAGAAAGTCAAAGAAATTTGGACTATAAAGATTGCTTTTTATTTTCCAATATCTTCTGCAGAAATCTCATAAAGAATTTTTTAAAAGTTTCAATTGAAAACAAAGAAACCACTGTAGTCCTAAAATCAACTCTTGAGGAAATATAAATTGCTGTTTTTTCAGATGGACAAAGAAACTGAAAAAATTTATGGTGTAAAAAGCTATGCATCATGGTGAATGAAATCTACTTATTGACAATCTGAAAAGAACATGTCAACTGTTTGTGTACAATGCCCGATTTTGTATAAAATAACTGAGAATAATATGTATAAAATAACTGGGAAGATTTCTAGGGATTACACATAGATGTAAAAAAATACTGCAACCAACAGAGTTTTAAATTTTTATTCTACGTGATGAGTAAAGGATAAATAGTTGTTGTAAGGGAATGTTATTTTTTTTCTAAATACATTAAGAACAAAATGAATTTCTTTGGCTTCTTTCCCTCCTCAGCTAGGGTCAAATGACCTGTGAATATTTAATTTATAAGTAATGAAATATGTTTCATGTTATAGTAATAAAGAGAAAGAGCATGAACAATTTAGCAATCCAGTTTGGAATTTGATATTAGTGAAATATGTCAAGGGGGCATTTATCATTAGCACCTGCAGGGTAGTTCCAATATCAAATAATGCGGATGGTAAAATGTTCATCATAGAGTGTTAGTCCTAGCTGTGTCCATACAATGCAAACATACTTAGATTAAATGCAAATTACTATCAACATTCTGAATACTTCCAAACAAAATAAAACAAGCACATATTTCAAAGAATGCATGCAAAGACACTCTTCTCATTCTCAAAAGTATCTAAAAGTGCAAGCAAATACCCATTTTGTATGTGAAGATTTTCACGTCATATAGATGTGAAATTTGTTTTCAGTTTAGGAAAAAATCCACCAGGGTGGCTCCTGGGTGACTCAGTCAGTTAAGCCTCCGACTCTTGATTTTAGCTCAGGTCATGATCTCAGGGTCCTTAGATGGAACCCCACCCCTGGCTCCTCACTCAGCAGAGAGTCAGCTTGGGATTCTCCCTCTCCCTCTGCCCCTCCCTGCCCTGCTCATGGGCTCTCTCTCTCTCTAAAATAAATAAATCTTAAAAAAAAAAAATTCTGCCAGGGCAAATTTTCTCTTTGAAGGAGAGAAAAACAAAGGACAACTAGAGAAAATGGAAAAAGACAACTTAGATATTAGGTGTATGGAAGGAAGATAGGTAGGGGGAGTGGACGTTAAGGGCAAATGGAGATGGACGAAGGTAATTAAGAGATTACAGCAGCCTGTGCTTGTTCACATGGCAGGCACAGGAGTCCAAGAGAGTGAAGGAGGGAAGCCCTTCTGTGGTTCAGAACAACAATGCTTTTGCTTCCACCACTATTCTATTTGCTAAAACAAGGCATAAGGCCAGCCCTAATTCGGTGTAGAGAAACAGTCTCTACTTTTTTTTTTTAAGATTTTATTTATTTATTTGAGAGAGAGAGAATGAGAGAGAGCACATGAGAGGGGGGAGGGTCAGAGGGAGAAGCAGACTCCCCGCCGAGCAGGGAGCCCGATGTGGGACTCGATCCCGGGACTCCAGGATCATGACCTGAGCCGAAGGCAGTCACCCAGCCAACTGAGCCACCCAGGCGCCCAACAGTCTCTACCTTTAAAGGGAGGAATTGCCAGGTACGTTAAGATGGGCATGCTTACAGGTAGGAGTGGAAACTTACAACCATTTATGTAATTAATTTACCACAATGACTAATCAAAGAAATGAAATGTCAAACTTAATAATACAGTAAAGCTTAATTTCCTTATTTGTAGATTGAAAATAAATATAAGTAAAATTTCTATTCTTTCCTTTCTGGATCCCTTGAAACCCCTTATAGGTTGCGACTTTAGTAACAAGTATCCAATTCAGTTTATTCAAATTTAACAGAAAAAAAAAAAAAGAACCCTGACTTTCAAATAAATAAAATTAGTAAGATAGTTTCCCAAAATATCTAATATTAGGAAAATAATCTTACTAAAGTTTCTTTAAACCATATTTTTACTTAAAGCATTAAGAATGACTTCCCACAGGCAACCCTCTCGGGTCCCCTCCCTCCTAGGGAGCTTTGTACCATAATACTATCACTTAGCTATCCCTCAGTAAAACTTGCTCTGCTGCCCACCAAAAAAAAAAAAAAAAAAAAAAGAATAACTTCCCCACAATAAAAAATGAAGACAACATTCTCAGTTTTTCCCAACTTCCTTCCTATAGCGTTCTGTATTGGTGAGTTATTTTATACATACCTTTTACAATGTTCATGTTTATAACTTTGACGTTCTATTCTATAGCCATAATATGCACAGTTGTTTGGTATAATTCCATATTTCAATGAAGTCTGTATTTACAACTAGGTCTTTAACCCAGATGCCTCATTTCCTGACTTCTATTTAGATTCACTTCTCAATTTCTCTGCATTTTATCAGCAAATAGTTTGTTTTATCCCCAAGAGTGTATATGGATGCTTTATTCCTTGAGTTCTTTCCTGATTAGAAAGCTATTCTGCTGTCCCAGTTTCAAAACTGAATCCAGAGTGAGCATAATATTCTTAGGTCACAATTCCTCTCAGAAATATATTGGTATGGATTTATTATTACCTGGCATTGAATATAGTTTGGTGAAAGCTGAGAACAGTCTGATTTAGTTGCTATAGGTTGCTTTTCAGCTAAGTATAATTATCTTTTTCTTTATCATTTTGCATAGGTCATTACCATGGTGAAATTTCCAACTACTTTCTTCATCATAGAAGGCTGCTTGCCCCACTTTGTATTCTGTATAACTGACTATGTACATGCACTCCATTCTAAGCACTGATATAGTCACAAAGTACCAGATAACAAGTATGGTGAGGATTTCATGTGAAATCTTCACATAAAATTCAAAAAAAAGATGAATTAAGTATTTATAGGCATTACTGATTTATAGTTTTTGGTGCAAATTTCTCTCTTCCTTTATTCCAAATACATACTTATTATCTGCTAAATAGATAACTGGGTATATTTTGGTCATTTTTTTGTCACTATCTGTGTCATCTATCTACATTAGCATATATTGTATTTAACATGCTAGATTTACTTCCCAAGACTGATTCAAAGACTGCAGTTTTTAGATACCCTTCCATGAGAGCACACATTATATGACACTTCCTGCACAAGAATATGCTTACTGGTTTCTGTTTGAAATTTATGACAACCAACTTGAGAGCACTAAAATGCACATTTTTGGTAATATGGCCGACTTGATAAAGAACAAAAGCTATCATAACCCATAGAAAACAAAAAGATATATAAGACATGAAAAGTAGTTTTAATTAAGTAAGGGAAAAAAAGGGGCATAAATGACCAAAATCTGTAATTTCATAGGAGTAATAGAAAATTTGACCCTGCTATTTCCTGGGGGTATCTGTGAATCTACAGATACTTGGGTTTTAAAACATTCAACAGATGAATCAACAGGAAACAAAAACTGGGGTCTGAGAAGAGTGAGATACTAGATTGGAGACACCTACATGAAGACAGGACCACAGAAGGGTGATATACTAGAAAAAAGCACTCAAGTCCTATCTCAGCTTTGTCTGTAGATGAAGAGCAGAGAAAAAAAAAGTTCTCACCAAGAATTACTCCTCTTAAACACACAGTCATACAGATTTGAGTTATAATTCAAACCCAAGTTGAAAATGTAAAGTGTCCTGGGTGATCAGTGCCCCTGGAAAGACAGCAGAAATATATTTAAATAATGTCAGAATCAACTATTTTAAACATAAAACTCAAAGAATTGCCAGGTCAGCATTGCTGAAATCATTATCAGACAGTAAAAATATACACAGAAAGAAATGACAAAACATACCATCTTGAGCAAGAATATAAAGAAGCCACAAAAAATGGCTTCAGATATGTAAAGGCTACAGAAACTGAAATGATTACATACATAAGAAAAGCTGAGAAAGAGAATCAACTATAGATGGAAATCTGATATATGGTCTAACAGGCCTTGCAGAATAGCAAGTAAAGGATTAGTTATTAAGAAGTGGAGTCAGGACAACTGGTAATACATAGAGGAAAACAGGACATTGACATATCACCCAGAAATCAATACCAAAGTAGTAAGCACTAAATTGTTTGATATAAAACTTTCAATATTGAAAAGATAATATAAAACAGTGTGTATATATATATATGACCTAAGAACAAACCATAAGGAAAAAGAGTAAGATCAACCACATTAAAAATAAGGAATTCTCTTTATCAAAATGTATCATAAATGGAGTTCTGTTTTAGGTCAAGAGGGAGGTCTCCCCCTACAAACTATTTAAAAACTGAGAAATATACATTAATTCTTTTCAGACATTGAACAATGGATAGTAGATAAGTGAAATCCCTGAAAGAAGGCAAAAAATGAAGTCAGCCCCATTATCACCCAATATTTTGTCCTATAAGCAATTTTTAGACCATGGCTCATGGACTGGAATACAAACAGAGCCTCGTAGTCTATCAGTGAGATGAGACAGAGATGTCAAGGTAGTGGGAACTTAAGGAATACAGAATCAAAAGGAAGGAGCTACAGAAGGAAAAATGTCTATCAATCATGACAAAAAATTTCAGGAGCTCACAAAAAGAGGAGAATCATCCAAGATCACAGAGGCCATAATGAAGATACTTTGTTGAATACGTGGAGATTTAAGGAGTGATCCCACATGTTAACACATTAATTTGAGGAGTAAGTCAGACCTAGTGTAAGACCTGCAATATAGATGACCTTAAAAAGGCTTTAAAACAGGCCTTGAAAGAATGAAATTGCTGTGCCAGAATTGTAATTTCCCTCCAGGAAAAAGGCCAACAGTCCCTATGTGAATATAATGCATCCCAGCAATCAACTGCATACTTCAAAATGTCTTGGATTAATAAAAAATTAACAGGCAAAAAAGAAAAATATGCACTGTATTTCCCAGAAAAACAAACCACACAATAAAAGGAGACTTAGGAGCACAGAGATGATTAAATTATCAGAGAAGAAGGTTAAAATGGCTAACGTAAGACACGAGCCACTAACACATTTAATGACATGAAAGAATCTCTAAATCATATGCTAAATGAGAGAAGCCAGACACATAAGACTGTGTACTTCATTATCTTGTGTATATGAAGTATCAGAAAATGCAAAACTGTACAAACAGAAAACAGATCATAGGTTGCTAAGCACTAGAGATGCAGATAGAGGATTTGCTGAAAAGGGGCAGGAGGAAATTTCTGTGATGAAAAGGGTTTTGGTTGTTGTTACTTGACTATTCCAAATTTATGAGAATGTTTCTTGATTGTTGTAGTTACATGACTATGTATATTTGTAAAACATATTGGGGAAAAGGTAAAATTAATTATATGTAAATTATATATTATATATACATTATATATTCTATATTTTATGAGAAGGTATTGTAACTATGTGAAAACATAAATGGAAAATACAAATAAACTGAAAGGAAGTCAAGAAAATATCAAAAACAGAAAGTGAAATGAACCAAACTGATAGAGTAAAGGTAGCAGAATGAATGATCAAGAAAATAAAAGATAAAGCAATAGATACTGTCCAAAATGAAGCACAGAGAGAAAAAAGATTGAAAAAAAATGACCTAAGAAATAATACTGACTTGTCTAACATATGTGCCATTATAGTCCTAGAAGGAAAGGGGAAAGGAAGGAGAACAGAAACACACATTTGAAGAATTAAGGGGACTTCTAGCATTTGCTTAGGCTGTAGACATCTGTCAAGAGCACTGGTTCAGCCTTAACAACAAGATAAAGCCAAATAATGTATAAAAACATACTGTATCTTCAACACATCAGAGCTGAAGTTGCACAGCAACCAACTATCCAAAAATATAAGACAAGACAAGCAGCCCGAAGTGAGACAAGAGCACTTACTCATCTGGAGCAGAACACAAGGGTGACGTGCATCAGCACACAGCAGGTAAGCTGGCATCTTTAGTTGGGTACAAAAGGCCAAGTGTGAGTGAGCCTGAGTGCACAGACTCCGGGGTTCCGCGGACATGCGGGAGTTGGCACCCCCCTCAGAGGTTCTTCTTTGCAGACTTTCACATGGCAATCATGAGAAAGACTGGGACAAGGTCCCAGTGAAAGCAGGTAGGTCAAGTGGCCCTGTCCAGATCCTTCTCTCCTGTGGAGCAAGAGCTGTAGGACTCTAAGGGAAGGCCAGCAAAGGCTGCCATCTACAGGGCACAGGTGAAGATCCACTGAAGCTAGATATACATACATATGTTTGTATACATACATACATATGTTTTTAAATTTCATCCTCATGCAACATTAATCAATACTCCCTTTCTTTTTATAATATATATAATAATAATGTTCCATTTTATAGGCATAATTGGCTAAATAATGTTTCATTGCATAGGTATACCATGTTTGTGTTATCTAATAATCCATTAAGAGTTTTCTCAGTATGTTTACTTTATTGATTACTACTTTAATTTTATTGTCAAGTCAGAGAACCAAAGGAAATAAAAAAGGAAAAAAAGAGAAACAGGAGGGGAAAGTAAAGATACTTAGTTGAGGTATCAATCCTCTTGATTTTTACTTGCTTTTAAATTAAAGTCCTCTGTGGGGTACCTGGGTGGTACAGTTGGATGACCCTTGGTTTTGGCTCAGGTCATAATCTCAGTGTCGTAAGATTGAGCCCCACATCAGGCTCCATGCTCAGCATGGAGTCTGCTTGAGATTCTCTGTCCCTCTCCCTCTGCCCCTCCCGCTCATGCTCTCTCTCTCTCTCAAATAAATAAATCTTTAAAAAATAAAAATTAAAAAAAATAAAGTCCTCTAGGAAAGGCCTGGACCACCATTCTGCTTCATGGTATCCCATCAAGTCTTAATTTAAAAAATGGTCTATCATATTCAAAATGTACATATGATTTCATTTATTTTTATTCATAATCTGTTCACTCTCCTTCAGATTACAATGAAGCTCAAGGGGAGACTTCAAATTTCTGAATGTTCTGAGAATAGTTTCTTAGGTAAAATGTCTTTAAGTGAAAACTGCATTACTTCCCTATAAAGCTGCTGTAACTGGAATTTGTATAAACTGGAAATATCTTTGTTATTTTACATGAATTTATTATAAGTTGAATGGTAACTGATTGGTGGAATTATCAAGGAAAAGCCTCTCTTCCCAATAATGTCATTTTCCCTGAATTTCCCATAAATGTCTAACAATCCTATGGGTCATGCAATAGCTCTTGATCTGCATTTTCCTAAAGTGTTATACTAAGGACGCTTTGCATGAATTGGGATCTAGAATCTAATGAGGACACTGTTAAAGATAATATCTTTCAGACCTAAACTAAGTATCTCCAAAAGCTGAGTTACAGCAAAGTTCATTTTTCATGTACTTCACTCTCTAGAATGAAAGAATATCATGTGGAATACCTCAAAGTGGAATTCTCCTCCTTGTTTACAATGTTATTCTTAGTATAATGCCTCATTTATTTGTACCTTGCTAATTAAGAACATAAACACCTAAACAGAAATAAGTCCTATTTTACATTTGCTAAGCAAATGTTGCCTTCATTTTTGAAAAAGCATAAGCAAAATTATAAGGAAAAACATTTAAGATGCTTTAATGAAAAAGTGGTATTCAAGAATCTTCAGAACACCTACAAACATATGTTCAAGTGCAGTTTTAAACTAAAAATAGCTTTTTGTTTAAAATATGACTCCCAAAAAACTCTTATACAATACTTTTTTCATTCAATAAATATTTATTGAGCCTGGACTGTGTCTTCTTCTAGGTGTCTATGATGCATCTATTTATAAACTAGTGGGGGAAGGAAAAGGGTATAAACAGCATACATTTTAAAAAGTATCTTATTTAGATTTTAGATAGTAATAAATTCTTTTTTAAAAAAGATTTTATTCATTTATTTGAGAGAGAGAATATCAACATGAGAGGGGGGAGGGTCAGAGGGAGAAGCAGGCTCCCCACAGAGCAGGGAGCCCAATGAGGGACCTGATCCCTGGACTCCAGGATCATAACCTGAGCCGAAGGCAGTTGCCCAACCAACTGAGCCACCCATGTGTCCAGTAATAAATTCTATGGGAAAAAGAAACAGAGCTGATTAAGGGACATCAGGTATGCTGGGCAGGCGATAAAGCAGTGTGGGCTACAATTTTAAATGGAGCGATTAGGAGAAGGTAAACAGTCACATTTTTAAAAAATCTTCAAAGTAGGTAGGATTATGAGCCATTTGAATAGCTGGAGGAAGAACATGCCAGGCAAAGGGATGACTAAGTGCAAACGTCCTAAGGTGGTGTGTTTTGAGATGTCCCTAGTTCTGATAATATCTTTGATTTTCTACCAATCCTTCACCAAGGATCAAATCCTTCTTTGCTTTCTTCTGTAATGAGTAACCACCCTTTCTGACTCCTGTACATTATATCCTCCTTGCCAGTTCTTTTTCTTAGCACTCTACACAACCTACATAGATGGCTTCCACTGCCTCCTAAGCTCCTTGATCGCTCAATGTCACCGTTCAGATCATGAGTCTTCCTTACTATTTCAGTAAGTCTCTATTATCTGCTGGCTAAAAGTCAGATTTCTTAATATAAGGATTTCCACCTGTGCTCTCTCATCCATCTTTTTCTTCTTATGCTCCCACTCCCTCCTTCCAGGCCCAAACTAGACCACTAACTTTCCTTAAAGATTTCAGGCATCCACTCTTGACTTTTCTCATGCTCTTTGCTCTTCCTAAAATGGCCATCACCAGTCTGCCTCCTCTAAATGAAACCTCAACTCTTCTTAAAGGACCCATTCACATATCACCTCACTTCTAAAATATTTTCTGATTTCTCCAACCGATGTGATGGCCCCCAGAGCATCCGAAGCACTTTGCACCACTCTAATTCATGGATCATGCTCTGCTTTGTATTATGGTTGTTCCTTTTACTATAATAGTCTTCTAATACTTAAAATCTCCCAAGTTAAGGCCCAATTTCTCACAGATTTTTATAGCATCTGCAGTATGCACCACAAATATACAATCAATATGGTGGGAAGAACATGCAACTAAATCTTCCAGGAAAAGGCAGCAAATGTACGGTTCACTGGGAATACACATGTCATACTGATCAAGTTTCAAAAATCTGGGTTGTACAATAGACTATACAGACAGGTGTGAATGACTAGAAGTCTCTCTCCAGAAAGACGTATTAGCATAATAGAAATAAAAACTGACTCTGGTACTACTAACTTATCGGCATGCTAGTATTATTATAAAAGTAGTAAAATTTGTGGTACTAAAACTGACAATCATGAATGATTATTATGTGCTTGGTACTGTGGTTAATACTTCCTTTGATTTATTTTATTTACTCTTCATGAAACCTCATCAAGTAGGTATTAGAATTATTCTCAATTTTCAGTTAAAGAAACAGAGGACACAGTTGGTTAAGTAATTTGCTGAACACTACATTTCCACAATATCAAATTTCTGTTCTAGGAAAATAGAACACAAATTCTTCTCCATATATGAATTAATCTATAAATTTCATTCATTCAATATTTGGTTGCTGTTTTGGGAGCATTCCTGGCCCTGTGATGAGAAAAAAATCCTTCGGATTGGACAATCATGGAAGTCTAATCTCCTGGGTTTAAAACTGGCAGAGACTATTGAGCCATATTTTATCCTCTATAAATTAATAGAAAAGTAAGCAGAATAAGTTCATCTACTGATGATATACCATATCTCTGATAAACAAAATTAAACATAAATTAATGCAGGAGAAGGCTGAATAAAATGGGAAATATGGTATCATAAAAACAAAGGTGTGTGCAAAGCCATAGGATTTAGTGATGAGTGATTAGGGGAATTATTTTAATAGTTGGAATATCAAGAAGAGCATTTTTATGGGGGAAAAAAAACAGAAAAATTAAAGATGCCATGTTCACTCCATGGCAAAAGAAAACTTGGTCACTTACTCCTTTATAGGTTAAAAAAAAAAATGAGTAACATCTCAATGATTACTTAGATGAACAAGTTTAAAGCATTTTAATTCATTTCATTGCTATTCTAAATCACTATACCTATATAAAGTTCTAAGAATCAATCAGATTAGAAACTCCTCAAAGTCAGGAACTGGGTCTCTAATGAAGAATTTTTGGCATCTATTCAAATAGCATATATGATACTTTAAAAATAAGTAGGCCCTCAATAATTTATTTTTTTAAAGATTTTATTTATTTGAAAGGGAGAGAGAAAGAGAACATGAGCAGGGGGAGGGGCAGAGGGAGAGGGAGAGAAAGAATCTTACACGGATGTTGACAACCCTAAGATCATGACCTGAGCCAAAATTAGGAATCAGACATTTAACTGACTGAGACACCCAGGTGCCCCAATAATTTCTTACTGAATAGTTTTTGCTTTAAATTGCACCTGTAAGCAAACTGCTTGTTTATAGTTTGAGCCAACACTTGTGACCACAGTTTCACAAAAAAAAATTTTGAATTTGGCATTCATTTTCTCAGAGTTTCCTGGTGAATACATATAATAGGGCCTTTCACTCTATCACCATATTTACCAGCATACCTTAGTGCAAGTTTCCTTGTGCCAGCCCTAATTGGCACAGATAAAAAAATATATATACAGGACTTTTCTCTGTAGGTCACTTAGCAAATAGTGCATAGTCCAGAAGGCCCTGAATAAATGTTTGCTCAAGAGTGTAGAACATTTTACAAAGTAATGGTATCTGTAGAAATCCTCTAGCCCTCTGAGATAGAATAAGACTTCTATCTCTCTGTGGTCTGTATCTATTTGCAATGAAGACAGGTACATTGATCTGTCATGCAGTGACTCTCTCTCTCTCTCTCTCTCTCTCTGGCCACTACTGATTTCAATTTACCCAATTGACAAGGTTCACAGACTTAGTTTTAAATGGGTTGAGAGTGCACGGCCTGCCAAAGGATAACTATTTGTCAAAGGAGCCTTGAAGCCCGAGTGAAATTCATTTGCCAATAGCTTGTCAAGTCTACTAAATCTAGCAGAGTTGGATGAATGGCGTAATGTTTTAAACTGAACAAGCCCGTCATTCCCTCTTGCTATTTTAATGCTCCAACTTCAAGCCATCTACCTTATTGTTTTCAAGAGGCATCTTTGCCTATTTATTTCATTTACTATGTGTAACAAATGGATGAAATACCCAAAAAGTGGGGCCCCAATGATAATCATTATGTCACCTTAGTGCTTCAGGAAATCTATGTGTTCCAATTTCTTCACCTACACAATGCATTTGGTAGCAACTGCTCTTGTCAAACCTGCCATTATTCTCACAGGGAAATACTGGAGATAAGAAAGTGGATTCTATGGCCAAGCAGGCAGTCAGTCATTCCAGTGGTCCCCTAAGAACAAAAAAGGAATCCTGCCATAGTCTCCTCTATTGTCACATTTGTGCACCTCCTCCCTATCCCAACATCTGCTAATATCTAATAGCAAAAACAGGTAGGTGTACTGACTTTAAGGTCAGCAGAGTTACTTCCTGGATTACTGGTCAGAAGATCAGCCCTTCTGATGCTGGTCAGTTCCCTCTTACAGTCTACTTTTCCAAGTGAACATTAGGGTGCCACTCTTAAACAGAAGCAAGGGTAAATCCAGCCCGTCTCTCTTCTTTGTCTTGGCCGAGAAAGTATTACCACCTATCCAAGCACTAGTTTTTCTTCAATATTGCCTTCCAACCACCTCCACCCAAACCTAGCCTGGTCACCATACTCTGCCATTTCTCCCATTGCAATGTCTCTTAAGTCTGTGACTTCTATTAAAATCATCTCATATCTATTTAGGCTTTTATTATTTCTTTCTAAAATTATTACAATAGTTAGGGATATAAAGGATTACTTCTACATTCCATTACTGCCAGAATTATCTTTTAAAAACACTACATTGATCACATCATTTCCCTCCTTACAAGCCTCTGATGGCTTCATCAGTCACAAGATAAAATACAAAATCATCAGCATGTCAGACAAAGCCCTTCAACAGGTGGCAAGTCTTTCAGCTATAGTCTCATAACATCTGAATTCTAGTTTCAGCACATTACTCCCTACTATAGGTTATGGACCCCCATAACACAACTCTCAGGTAGGTTTCAAGAGAGAATAATTATTATGAAGTGGTCCCAGTAAGTACCACTAGAGAGGTATGGTAAAACTGAGAAAGTGAAGAGCTCATTCTGAGTGTGATCACTGTTGTGGGCTCAGATGTGCATGACTCCCTGAGACACAAAGTGACTATGCAGAATACACTTCTAAGTCCTTTCATCTCAAGGGTAAGGGTGCTAGGGTACGTGTCCTTTAACTTCCATCTGTTGAGGGAAGCTCCTGCAGGCTGAGCACATGTCTGTGGCCAGAGAAAGTCCCCAGGCAGAGCTTAAATGATGGCAGTTAGGAGCCACCAGCATGAATATGGATAGGTGCTGAAGGGACCCAGCCAGGACACCAACACTGTTACATTCACAGATGTGCAAATATGCTATGCTCCTTCCCACCTCTGCCCTGCTTTCCTGCTTCTGTTCATGTTGAATCCTGCTCTTTCCATCTCAAGTACCTTTATCCTATGTTTTCTTCTGGTAAAAAGTCCACATCACTGGAGATTTCACAAGTTCCAGGCTGGTCAGACTGTCTTAAGGTCTACCTAAGATTCTGTGCCAGCCTGTAGAACAGCAACTATACTACTGTAAACGTTTTTATTCACATTGTTTTTATATTCAATATAAATCATTTGTGTCTGAGTAAGTAACAAGCATTTTCTCAAACAGAAATCTTCAGCGTATAGATCCAGAGCATAAAGATCTAAGGGCTCTTGGAGAATATTCAGTTCCATCTTTCATCTCACAGAGGAAAACTGTCTTAGGTTGGGTTGCTTTATGAGAAGACCATAGGCTGTGCAGTCTAAACAACAGATATTTTTCCTCATAGTTCTGGAGGCTGGGAAGACCAAGATAGAGGTACCTGCCAATTTGGTTCTTGGTAAGAGCTCTCCTAGTTTGCAGAATGGCATCTTCTCTCCTATCCTCACATTACGGGCAAAGAGATAATCTTTCTCCTATCTCTTAACAGGCTTTCTCATTGTTTGCAGTATGAATAGGCTGCCAATTTTCCACATATTTAAGTTCTAGTTACTTTTTCCTTATTAATTCCATTTTCTTTTTTTAAGATTTTATTTACTTATTTGACTGGGGGGGAGGGGTGCAGAAGAAGAGGGAAAGAATTTTAAGCAGACTCGGGGCTGAACATGGAGCCCAACCTGAGGCTCGATCTCATGACCCTGAGATCACGACCTGAGCTGAAATCAAGAGTCCGACACTTAACTGACTGAGTCACCCAGGCGCCCCATTAATTTCATTTTCAAGTTATTTCTCCCTTCTCGATTTTTACTATAAGCAGTCGGGAAGAACCAAGTCATTTCAATGCCTCACAGAGAAATCTCCTATCCAAATATCCAACTTCTTGTCTTCTTGTTCTGTCCTTCACAAAACACTAGAACATGAACACAGTTCAGCCAGGTTCTTTGCCACTTTATAACAAGGATCACCTTTCCTCTACAGTCCAATTAAATGTTCCTTATTTCCTTCTGAGACCTCATTAAGAATGTCCTTTACCGTCTATACTTCCACTAACATTTTGTACACAATTATTTATGTATTCTCCAAGAAGATGGAAATGTTCTCTGTGGCTCTCCTCTCCGCTTTCCTAGCTCTCACCAGAACTGCCTTTAAAACAGTCTCCTCCTAACAATCCCAGCTTCTTCTAGGATGCACCTGAGAATTCTTCCAGCTTCTGCTCATTGCCCAGTTCCAAAGCCTCTTCCACATTTTTAAGTATTTGTTGTGGCAACACACTCCATCTTTTTAACACCTCCTTCTTAGTTTAGGTAACTATACAAATTACCATAAAATGAGTGGCTTAAACAAGAAGCATTTCTTTCACACAGTTCTGGAGGCAGGAAGCCTGAGAGCAGGGGGCCAGCAGGGTTAAGTTGATAAAAGCACTCTTTCTGGTTTACAGATGCCTGTCTTCTTGCTGTATCCTTATATGCTAGAAAGAGAGCTAGCGAATTCTCTGGCCTCTTCTATCAGGGCATGATTCTCATTGATGAGGGCTCCATCCTGATGACCTCATCACCTCCTGAAGCACCACCTCCTAATACCGTTACACTGGGATTAGTATTTCAACATAGGATTTGAGAGAGCACAAACATACAGTCCCTTGCACATGCCCACCTGGATGCCTATTAACCCCAATCCTGACTCCCATCAATAGCCCCACTATCCTTCTCTGATGCACTTTCCAAATTACAGTGCATATATTATTATGATTTGAGTATGTCATTTCTTGGCAAATAAAGAAGGTCCTTGAGATTTAATCTTTGTCTCATTTCCCTTATACCCCTAGGGTACCTTAAGGTGTTATTTCCTGAATTCCTGAATAAATGAGTGCACAAGTCAATGAGTAACAATAAAAAGAAACAGGCACCTAATGTGAACTGAGCATGCTCTTACTTATTTCAGAGACAATAAACAATGTCTACACAAATCTAGTGTACCTAATAAAAATACAGGTATACCCTTCAAAGATATTTTTTTAATGATATTTTAAGATTTTTCTGGATATTCTTATGCATTTTTCCTTCCTCCATTGGGGTAGCTATTCCCTGAGATAGAGCGTACTTAATACATTTCTTTCCTCACACTGGGGTCATATAAATACAGGGAAAACCAGTACCAGGCTAGTATCAAATATAGTTAAACTGTTTGCTTAAAATTTTCTTTTAAAAATATTTTTATTATTGTAATACTGAGCCAAGGGTGTCTAACAATATTATATTTACTGATTCATTGTGCAATGAACCCGCAAAGATCACTGAGATGTAAGAAACACACAAGACTAAAGTGTTGTCTTTAGAAGAGCTATAAAGGAAAAAAAAAATCCTGTCCTTTGATACAAGAATAAGAAAACAGAAATGGCTATTTAATTCTGACAGTAGGAAATATCTGAGTTAGTAACACTTACCACTTTCCTCCATTTTTAGATTTTTTGAATCCTCACTGATAAATTCTTTTTAACTTAGAGAAATGACACTCACATATGCTTAATGATTGGAAAACTTTATTTTTGGAAATGAGAACTTTTAAGCTTCACTTTACGTTGTGCGTTATATTTTATTTATTTTTTTTTTTAAAGATTTTATTTATTTGAGACAGAATGAGAGAGAGAGCACGTGAGAGGGGGGAGGGTCAGAGGGAGAAGCAGGCTCCCTGCCGAGCAGGAAGCCCGATGCGGGACTCGATCCAGGGACTCCAGGATCATGACTCGAGCCGAAGGCAGTCGCTTAACCAACTGAGCCACCCAGGTGCCCCTGTGCGTTATATTTTAGAAGAATAATTGTCTTGTCTCATCATTATCATTTTTTCTCTGCTTTAAAAAAGAAGCAAAAATAGGCTTTTATATACTTTCGAGGATTTTTTTTGAGAATATTTTTGGTTTAGAATCCATTGTTTGTTTGAAAGTTGGAAAAAAACTGATGGAATCTACTTATGAAGCACAAATAGAAAATACTAAATTGCTAATGAGTGAGAGGGTGTTGACAAATGTGGCACTCTAGACAAAAAGGTTTTGAGGGATTTTTTGGTAATATTATGTTTTCATGTGCTTAATTTATTGCTAGAGAAGTGGAAAATGTGCATCAAAAACTGCACAATTTTGTGGAAATGGGGATAGCTTGTAAATTTAAAAGTTTCCACTGGAGATGAGTAGTAGCTGATCAAATCCAAACATATGATCATATGCAGAACAATCAGTGATAATAAGATGAAAAATCAAACAAAGTTTGTAATATTTTTGTAATTTCCCTTAAAGATTAAATGTACCTAAAAGCACAGGACACCTTAGTTGCAACTCAGAAACTGGTGGATGTTGCTATAATTTTTTTAGACCAGGGTAACAGTATATCAAAGGGCATCCTCAGGGCCTACAGGAGTTTTAATAAACTATCCAAAGGAGGAATAATTTTTAGAAAAGGTGTGTTATGGAGCCTGAGCCATCTCCCAGGTAATATACAGCAGCTAGAGAAAAATATTAATAATCCAAAGGCCAGAAGCTTCTGGGAGTCTCTTCGTTCAGGAAAGAATATATTCCACTGGTTGAATTTCTGGTATTTTACACGTATTTTCACTACAAATTCAACAGTCTTAGCAATTTCTGAAATCAAATTGGTATGTTAGTTTCACACCTCCAGTACAATGAAGAAATTTCATGCAAGGAAAAAAAATTCAACTCTCTTATTAAGAAGCACTGATGTAGATATATTATTAATGGATATAAATGTGATCTTTGGAAGCAATGTCCTGAAATGATTGATTTTGCAGTCATTAACAGATTATCCCTGGGAATAAATTTCTTCCAAAGTATATAAAGCTTGTCTTCTCCAAATCTGCAACATTTCCATTTGTTGAAGAATGAAAAGTTTAGCAGTATTATGAAAATTAGGAGGCAAAGTTTATAATGGTTATTTACTTGGGAGGATCTGGCCAGTAAAAAAAAAAAATTAAAATGTGCTGAGAAGCAGTGGGAAATCAATGGTAATGACAGATTTTTCTCACCTTTATTTAAGACATGGGAAAATTCTTATTCTCCTGCTATTGGAGCATAATCATCATTTGTGATAATTTGCAAAATATGGATGCGATTACTTCCAAACTTGTATCCATACCTCTTCCGATGTGATTTTGCAAATCCTTTCATCAAGAGGTTGATTTTCCGACCCCTAGCTCTTGAGCTGCATTGTGACTTGCCTGAGATAGTTGGAAAACTACCTAGTGGCCAACTGTACAATGTCAGTCCTGAGCCTAAGCCTTAAAAGGCCTGCACACCTCTATATGACCTCTTGAAACTCCGAGCAGCTGATCTTTGGAAAAGCTGGGCTAGTCTCCTCAGTGGCCAGATACATTAGCATCTATTACTTGGGTCGGTCTGGACTGGGAACAGCCAACCATCAGAAACGTGACTGAAGCCATCCAAGAGCAACTGGCCCACAAAATGCAGATACACAAGAAATCCCAGCCAAGAGAAGCTGACACTGCCCAGGTCAACAGATCCATCTAGTCAATCCTGACTTGGGAACAAAATTAAATCATTGCACTTTTGGGGGTGGAGCAAGATGGCGGAGGAGTAGGAGACCTGGATATGGTCTGGTTTCAGGAATTCAGCTGGATAGTGATCAAACCATTCTGAACACCTACAAACTCAATAGGAGATCGAAGAAAAGAAGAGCAACAACTCTCTGAACAGAAAAGCGACCACTTTCTGGAAGGTAGGACATGTGGAGAAGTGAATCCCAGGTGATATTCGGGAGGATAGAAAGCAGGGGAGGGGGCCTCTGTCGGCCGCTTCTGGCAAGTGATAGAGCCACGGAGCACAAAATCCGAATGTTTAGAAGTCAGCTCCGCTGAGGGATGTCACTCCAGTGGCTAAGCGGGGGGTGGAACCCTCGTGGGACAATGTGGTCTCAAGACCCTCGGGGTCACAGAAAGACCGGGGGTGCCTGAGTGCGGCAGAGCTCCCAGGTATCAGAGCAGGGAAGCTGGCTG
The DNA here is from genome assembly GCF_054177405.1 of Leptonychotes weddellii. NCBI lineage: Eukaryota > Metazoa > Chordata > Mammalia > Carnivora > Phocidae > Leptonychotes > Leptonychotes weddellii. Next base: position 18,475 of record NW_028028668.1, read on the forward strand.
CAGAGATGGAGCTGAGGCGCGGGCTCTCAGCTCGGGGTTGCTATAAACCGTGATCCGTGGCACAGTCGGGCCACTGCTCCTCCAACAGGGACCCAACAAGCGGCAGATCCGGGGAGACTCACCTTCTTCCCCCGGGAGGAGAGGCGCGGGAGCGCACCGCAGGGATCTGCGGGGTTTGGAGACTCCACACAGGGTCGGGTGCCAGAGATAGAAACGTGCGGTCACAGGCCGGGTGAGCACAGAGTGAGGCCAGAGACCGAGGAGACAGGAGTGACTGATGGCTTTTCTCTGGGGGCTCACTGAGGAGCAGGGCCCCGAGTTCTCTGCTTCTCTGGGGCGGAGATTGGGAGGCCGCCATTTTCACTCTCGGCCTCCAAAGCTGTCAGAAAGCTTGCAGGGAACAAAAGCTCCTGAGAGCAGCACCCGAGTAGATTACTTAGCCAGGACCGGCAAGGGCGGGGCAATTCCGCCTCAGGCAAAGACATTTGGGAACCACAGCAACAGGCCCCTCCCCCAGAAGATCAGCAAGAACAGCCAGCCAAGACCAAGTTTACCCATCAATGAGAACGGCAGAACTCCAGCACTAGGGGAATACTGCACATAGAATCCATGGCTTTTTTACCATGATTCTTTAGTCTTTCAAAGTTAATATTTTTTTTT